>NC_143162.1:16605757-16757272 GCF_047325235.1 Durio zibethinus | reverse complement strand
GTAAAAAGTTTTGAAAATCCTAAAAAATAGAAAATGAGTCGTCTTGCCATGAAACTTCACATGAAGGCTTAAGGGACCATTGTATGAATTTACAAGCCATAAAAATGGCATTGGCATGCAAAAATATGAAGATGTGCCTAAACCCACCTACCACCTTATCGATCCACGGCTTGCGTATCCCATCTCTCTAGCAGGCGTTGTGCCCGCCCGCCCGCCTGCCCGCCCGTTCATTCCCAGTCTAAGATTGGACTGGACTGATGGTTACGGTAGCAGACAGAGCAGGACCTGACCGATCCCCAGGATGCACGCTCGTTTAATGGTTTGACTTAGGCATATGGAGTTTATTCCCAGTCTAAGCATACGAAGTTCATTCCCAGTCTAAGATCGAAATAGACCGAGGGTTCTAGCAGCACATGCTGGGCTCGGGCATGTGCTGGTGCAGCATTTTTCTTCATCGGGGCACCAACGCCGGAGCATCGTCGGAGAACCTGACCAGCGGCATTGGGGTTTCGACAATCGGGGGGCCGGGGGGTATGCGCCTATGATATGCGATGGGTGCTGTCCTTGGCCCTTATATTTGCCCCCTATCCCTCATCAAACCTCAAGAACTCACACCCCCTTAAAGAGCATTAAAGATTTTACAGGTTTGCTGCCAGTAGCCATTAAAGTGTCTGAAATGGGGACACTTTTTTCAAATGGTCACAAAATCTTGTAAACTTCGAGTTTTTAGCTGAATTTTTTTGTGCACGCAAAAAAAAATGCAAGGATCACGTCTACCAAGTTTATGGCCAAAAATCCTTTCAAAAAGAATTTTAAAAGATCCCGAACCGTAAAAAGTTTCAAAAATCGTGAAAAATAGAAAACGAGTCGTCTTTCCATGAAACTTCACGTGAAGGCTTAAGGGACCATTGTATGAATGTACAAGCCATAAAAATGGCATTAGCATGCAGAAATATGAAGATGTGCCTAAACCTACCTACCACCCTATCGATCCATGGCTTGCGCATCCCGTCTCTCTGGCCGACGTAGTGCCCGCCCGCATGCCCGCCCGCTTGTTTCGTCGGTTGGCTTAGGCATACGGAGTTCATTCCTAGAGTAAGATCAGATCGGACCAAAGGTTACGGTAGCAGGATCAGCTGCACACAGAGGGGGACCCGATCGATCCCCGACTTGCGCATCCCACCCCTCTGGCCAGCTGAGCGCCCGTACACTTGTTTCGTGGGTTGACTTAGGCATACGGAGTTCATTCCCAGTCTAACATCGAACCAGACCGAGGGTTTCGGTAGCACATGCTGGGCTCAGGCATGTGCTGGTGCCGTATTTTTCTTCTCCGGGCACCATCATCGGAGCATCGTCGGAGAACCTGACTGGTGACTTTGGGGTTTCGGTGATCGGGGGGCCGGGGGGTGTGTGCACATGATGTGCGATGGGTGCTGGTACTTGGCCCCATATCCCTCATCAAACATTGAGAACTCACACCCCCTTAAAGAGCATTTGAGATTTTACAGGTTTGCTGCCAGTAGCCATTAAAGTGTCTGAAATTGGGACACTTTTTTCAAAAGGTCACAAAATCTTGTACACTTCGAGTTTTTAGCTGAATTTGTTTTTGCATGCCAAAAAAAATACAAGGATCACGTCTACCAAGTTTGGGATCGAAAGTCCTTCCAAAAAAATTTTAAAAAATCCCGAACCCCAAAATGTTTCAAAAATCATGAAAAATAGAAAATGAGTCGTCTTGCCATGAAACTTCATGTGAAGGCTTAAGGGACCATTGTATGAATTTACAAGCCACAAAAATGGCATTGGCACACAGAAATATGAAGATGTGCCTAAACCCACCTACCACCCTATCGATCCACGGCTTGCGCATCTCGTCTCTCTGGCCAGCGTAGTGCCCTTCCTCCCGTTCGTTTCGTCAGTTGGCTTAGGCATACAGAGTTCATTCCTAATCTAAGATTGGACAGGATTGAGTGTTGCGGCAGCAGGATCGACAGCACGTAGTGGGGGACCCGACCGATCCCCGACTTGCACATCCTGCCCCTTTGGCCGGCTGAGCGCCCGCACGCTCGTTTTGTGGGTTGACTTAGGCGTATGGAGTTCATTCCCAGTCTAAGCATATGGAGTTCATTCCCAGTCTAAGATCAGACTGGACTGAGCGTTGCAGTAGCACATGCTGGGCTTGGGCATGTGCTGGTGCCACATTTTTCTTCGTCGGGGCACCATCACCGGAGCATCGCCAGAGAACCTGACCGGTGGTATTGGGGTTCCGGCGATCGGTGGGGCCGGGGGGTGTGCACACATGATGTGCGATGGGTGCTGGTATTTGGCCCGTATATTGGCCCCATATCCCTCATCAAACCTTGAGAACTCACACTCCTTAAAGACCATTTGAGATTTTACAGGTTTGCTGCCAGTAGCCATTAAAGTGTCTGAAATGGGGACACTTTTTTCAAATGGTCACAAAATCTTGTACACTCCGAGTTTTTGGCTGAATTTTTTTATGCACACCAACAAAAATTCAAGGATCACGTCTACCAAGGTTGGGGCAAAAATTCTTTCCAAAAAAATTTTAAAAAATCTCGAACCGTCAAAAGTTATGAAAATCACAAAAAATAGAAAATGAGTCGTCTTGCAATGAAACTTCATGTGAAGGCTTAAGGGCCATTGTATGAATTTACAAGCCATAAAAATGGCATTGGCATGCAGAAATATGAAGATGTGCCTAAACCCACCTACCACCCTATCAATCCACGGCTTGCGCATTCCGTCTCTCTAGCCGATGTAGTGTCCGCCCGCCCGTTCATTTCATCGGTTGGCTTAGGCATACGAAGTTCATTCCCAATCTAAGATCAGATCGAACCAAGGGTTGTGGCAGCAGGATTGACAGCACACGGAGGGGGACTCGGCTGATCCCCGGCTTGCGCATCCCGCCTCTCTAGCCAGTTGAGCGCCCGCACGCTCGTTTCGTGGGTTGACTTAGGCATATAGAGTTCATTTCCAGTCTAAGCTTACAGAGTTCATTCCCAGTCTAAGATCGGACCGAACCGAAGGTTGTGACAGCACATGCTAGGCTTGGGCATGTGCTGCTCCGTATTTTTCTTTGCCGGAGCACCATCGCAGGAGCATCGCCAGAGAACCTGATCGGCGGCATTAGGGTTCCAGGGATCGGGGGGGTCGGGGGATGTGTGTGCACATGATGTGCGATGGGTGCTGGTACTTGGCCCTTATATTGGCCACCTATCTCTCATCAAACCTTGGGAACTCACACCCCCTTAAAGAGCATTTGAGATTTTATAGGTTTGCTGCCAGTAGCAATTAAAGTGTCTGAATTGGGGACACTTTTTTCAATTGGTCACAAAATCTTGTACACTTTGAGTTTTTAGCTGAATTTTTTTGTGCATGCCAACAAAAATACAAGGATGATGTCTACCAACTTTGGGCCCAAAACTCCTTTCGAAAAAATTTTAAAAAATCCCAAACCGCAAAAAGTTTCAAAAATAATGAAAAATAGAAAACGAGTCATCTTGCTATGAAACTTCACGTGAACGCTTAAGGGACCACTGTATGAATTTACAAGCCATAAAAATGGCATTGGCATGCAGAAATATGAAGATGTGCCTAAACCCACCTACCATCCTATCGATCCACGGCTTGTGTATCCCGTCTCTCTGGCCGGCGTAGTGCCCGCCCACCCGCCCGCCCTCTCGTTTCATCGGTTGGCTTAGGCATACGGAGTTCATTCCCAGTCTAAGATCAGACTGGATCGAGGGCTGCAGTAGCAGGATCGGTAGCACGCAAAGGGGGGCCCGACCGATCCCCGGCTTGCGCATCCCGCCCCTCTGGCAGGCTAAACAGCCACACGCTCGTTTCATGGGTTGACTTAGGCATACGGAGTTCATTCCTCGTCTAAGCATATGGACTTCATTCCCAGTCTAAGATCAGACCGGACTGAGGGTTGCGACAGCACATGCTGGGGTCGAGCATGTGGTGGTGTCGCATTTTTCTTCGTCGGGGCACCATCGTCGGAGCATCGCCAGAGAACCTGATCGGCAGCATTGGGGTTCCGACGATCGGGGGGACCGGGAGGGGTGTGAGCACATGATGTGCAATGGGTGCTGGTATTTGGCCCTTATATTGGCTGCATATCCCTCATCAAACCTCGAGAACTCACAACCCCTTGAAGATCATTTAAGATTTTACAGGTTTGCTACCAGTAGCCATTAAAATGTCTGAAATAGAGACATTTTTTTTCAAATGGTCACAAAATCTTGTACACTTCGAGTTTTTAGATGAATTTTTTTGTGCATGCCAACAAAAATACAAGGATCACGTCTACCAATTTTGGGGCCAAAACTCCTTCTGAAAAAATTTTAAAAAATTTCAAACTGCAAAAAGCTTCAAAAAACGTGAAAAATAGAAAACGAGTCCTCTTGCGATGAAACTTCACGTGAACGCTTAAGAGACCATTGTATGAATTTGCAAGCCATAAAAATGGCATTGGCATGCACAAATATGAAGATGTGCCTAAACCCACCTACCACCCTATCGATCGATGGCTTGCACATCCCGTCTCTCTGGCCGACGTAATGCCCGCCCGCCCGCTCGTTTCATCGGTTGGCTTAGGCATACGGAGTTCATTCCCAGTCTAAGATCGGACCGAATAAAGGGTTACGACAATAGGATCGGCAGCATGCAGAGGGGGACCCGGCTGATCCCCGGCTTACGCATCCCGCCCCTCTGGTCGACTGAGCGCCCACCTGCCTGCTCGTTTCATTGGTTGGCTTAGGCATACGGAGTTCATTCCCAGTCTAAGATCGGACCAGGCCAACGGTTGTGCTAGCAGGATTGGCAGCACGCAAAGGGGGACCCAGTTGATCCCTGGCTTGCGCATCCCGCCCTTCTGGCAAGCTGAGCGCCCGCACGCTCGTTCCGTGGATTGACTTAGGCATACGGAGTTCATTCCTAGTCTAAGCAAACGGAGTTCATTCCCAGTCTAAGCATACGGAGTTCATTCCCAGTCTAAGATCAGATCGGAGCAAGGGTTGCGGTAGCACATGCTACGCTAAGGCATGTGCTGGTGCTGCATTTTTCTTCGTCGGAGCACCATCGTCGGAGCATCGCCAGACAACCTGACCGAATGTATTGGGGTTCCGACGATCAGGGGGGCGGGGGGTGTGCGCACATGATGTGCGATGGGTACTGGTACTTGGCCTTTATATTGGCCCCCTATCCCACATCAAACATCAAAAACTCACACCCCCTTAAAGAGCAATTGAGATTTTACAGGTTTGTTGCTAGTAGCCATTAAAGTGTCTTAAATGGAGACACTTTTTTCCAATGGTCACAAAATCTTGTACACTTCGAGTTTTTAGCTAAATTTTTTTGGGCATGCCAGCAAAAATAAAAAGATCACGTCTACCAAGTTTGGGACTAAAACTCCTTCCAAAAAAATTTTAAAAGATCCCGAACCGCAAAAAGTTTCAAAAATCGTGAAAAGTAGAAAACGAGTCGTCTTGCCATGAAACTTCACGTGAAGGCTTAAGGGACCATTGTTTGAATTTACAAGCCATAAAAATGGCATTGGCATGCAAAAATATGCAGATGTGCCTAAACCCACCTACCACCCTATCGATCCATGGCTTGCACATCCCGTCTCGTTATCCAGCGTAGCGCCCGCCCGCTCGCCCGTACGTTTTGTCGATTGGCTTAGGCATGCAGAGTTCATTCCCAGTCTAAGATCAGACCAGACCGAGGGTTGTGGCAGCACGCAGAGGGGGATCCGATCGATCTCCAGGTTATTCATCCTGCTCCTATGGCCGGTTGAGCGCCCGCACGCTCATTGTGGGTTGACTTAGGCATATGGAGTTCATTCCCAGTCTATCGATCCATGGCTTGCACATCCCGTCTCTCTGGCTGACGTAGTACCCGCCCGCGCGTCCGCTCGCTCATTTCGTCGGATGGCTTAGGCATAGGAGTTCATTCCCAGTCTAAGATCGGACTAGACCGAGGGTTACGGCAGCACACAGGGGGGGATCGGACGGAGGGTTAAGGCAGCAGGATCGACAGACCGATCCCAGGCTTGCACATCCCACCCCTCTAGTCGACTGAGCGCTCGCACGCTCGTTTTGTGGGTTGACTTAGGCATACGGAGTTCATTCCCAGTCTATGATCAGACCGGGCCGAGGGTTGCGGCAGCACATGCTGGGCTCGGGCATGTGCTGGTGCCACATTTTTTTTCACTGGGGCACCATCGCCAGAGCATCGCCAGAGAACCTGATCGGCGGCATTGGGGTTTTGGCGATCGGAGGGCCGGGGGGGTGTGCGCACATGATGTGCGATGGGTACTGGTACTTGGCCCTTATATTGGCCCCCTATCCCACATCAAACATCGAGAACTCCCACCCCCTTAAAGAGCATTTGAGATTTTACAGGTTTGCTGCCAGTAGCCATTAAAATGTCTTAAATGGGGACATTTTTTTCAAATGGTCACAAAATCTTGTACACTTTGAGTTTTTAGCTGAACTTTTTTGTGCATGCCAACAAAAATTCAAGGATCACGTCTACCAACTTTGGGGCCAAAACTCCTTCCAAAAAAATTTTAAAAAATCTTGAACCGTAAAAAGTTTCAAAAATCATGAAAAATAGAAAACGAGTCGTCTCGCCATGAAACTTCACGTGAAGGCTTAAAATACCATTGTATGAATTTACAAGCCATGAAAATTCATGTGAAGATGTGCCTAAACCAACCTACCACCCTATCAATCCACGGCTTGTGCATCCCGTCTCTCTGGACGACGTAGTGCCTGCCCGCTTGCTCGTTTCGTCGGTTGGCTTAGGCATACGGAGTTCATTTCCAGTCCAAGATCGGACCGGACCGAGTGTTGCGGTAGCAAGATTGGCAACACACAGAGGGGGACCCGACCGATCCCCAGCTTATGCATCCTGCCCCTCTGGCCGACTGAGCGCCCGCACGTTCATTTCGGGGGTTGACTTAGGCATACGAAGTTCATTCCTAGTCTAAGCATATGAAGTTCATTCCCAATCTAAGATCGAACTGGACCGAGGGATGCGGCAGCACATGCTGGGCTCGGGCATGTGCTGGTGCTGCATTTTTCTTCATCGGGGCACCATCGTCGGAGCATCGCCATTGAACCTGACCGGCGGTATTGGGGTTCCGACGATCGGGGGGCCAGGGGGGTGTGCGCACATGATGTGCGATCATCAAACCTTGAGAACTCACACCCCTTAAAGAGCATTTGAGATTTTACAGGTTTGCTGCCAGTAGCCATTAAAGTGTCTAAAATGGGGACACTTTTTTCAAATGGTCACAAAATCTTGTACACTTGGAGTGTTTAGCTGAATTTTTTTGTGCATGCCAACAAAAATACAAGGATCACGTCTACCAAGTTTTGGGCCAAAACTCCTTCCGAAAAAATTTTAAAAAATCCCGAACCGTAAAAAGTTTCAAAAATCCTGAAAAATAGAAAACAAAGTCATCTTGCCATGAAACTTCACGTGAAGGCTTAAGGGACCATTGTATGAATTTACAAGCCATAAAAATGGCATTGGCATGCAAAAATATGAAGATGTGCCTAAACCCACGTACCACCCTATCGATCCACGGCTTGCACATCCCGTCTCTCTGGCCGGTGTAGCGCCCGCCCGCCTGCCCGTCCGCTCGTTTCGTAGGTTGGCTTGGGATGCGGAGTTCATTCCCAGTCTAAGATTAGACCAGATCAAGGGTTGTGACAGCAGGATCGGCAGCACGCAGAAGGGGACCCGACTGATCCCCGACTTGCGCATCCCGCCCCTCTGGCCGGCTGAGCGCCCGCACGCTCGATTCGTGGGTTGACTTAGTCAAACGGAGTTCATTCCTAGTCTAAGCATACGGAGTTCATTCCTAGTCTAAGATCAGACCTAACCGAGGGTTAAAACAGCACATACTGGGCTCGAGCATGTGCTGGTGCTGCATTTTTCTTCGTCGGGGCACCATCGTCGCAGCATCGCCGAGAACCTGACCGACGGCATTTGGGTTTCGGTGATCGGGGGCCCGGGGGGTGTGCGCACATGATATGAGATGGGTGCTGGTACTTGGCCCTTATATTGGCCCCCTATCCCTCATCAAACCTTGAGAACTCACACCACCTAAAAGAGCATTTGAGATTTTACAGGTTTGCTGCCAGTAGCCATTAAAGTGTCTGAAATGGGGACACTTTTTTCAAATGATCACAAAATCTTGTACACTTCGAGTTTGTAGCTGAATTTTTTTTTGCAAGCCAATAAAAATACAAGGATCACATCTACGAAGTTTGGGGCCAAAACTCTTTCTGAAAAAATTTTAAAAAATCCCGAACCGCAAAACGTTTTGAAAATCATGAAAAATAAAAAACGAGTCGTCTTGCCATGAAACTTCACGTGAAGGCTTAAGGGACCATCGTATGAATTTACAAGCCATATAAATGGCATTGGCATACAGAAATATGAAGATGTGCCTAAACCCACCTACCACCCTATTGATCCACAGCTTGCGCATCCCGTCTCTCTGGCTGACGTGGTGCCCGCCCGCCCGCCCGTCCGCCCGCTCGTTTTGTCGGTTGGCTTTGGCATACGGAGTTCATTCCCAGTCTAAGATCAGACCAGACTGAGGGTTGTGGTAGCAGGATCGACAGCACGGAGAGGGGGACCCGATCGATCCCCGACTTGCGCATCTCGCCCCTCTGGCCGGCTGAGCGCCCGTACCTTGTTTCGTGGGTTGACTTAGTCATACAGAGTTCATTCCCAGTCTAAGCATACGGAGTTCATTCGTAGTCTAAGATCAAATCAAACTGAGGGTTACGGCAACACATGCTGGGCTCGGGCATGTGCTGGTGCCGCATTTTTCTTCGCAGGGGCACCATCGCCTGAGCATCACCAGAGAAACTGACCGACGGCATTAGGTTTCTGGTGATCGGGGGGCCAGGGGGGTGTGCGTACATGATGTGCGATAGGTGCTGGTACTTGGCCCTTGTATTGGCCCCCTATCTCTCATCAAACCTTGAGAACTCACACCACTTTAAATAGCATTTGAGATTTTACAGGTTTGCTGCCAGTAGCCATTAAAGTGTCTGAAATGGGGACACTTTTTTGAAATGGTCACAAAATCTTGTACACTTCGAGTTTTTAGCTGAATTTTTTTATGCATGCCAACAAAAATACAAGGATCGCGTCTACCGAGTTTGGGGCCAAAACTCCTTTCGAAAAAATTTTAAAAAATCTCGAACCAAAAAAAGTTTCAAAAATCGTGAAGAATAGAAAACGAGTCGTCTTGCCATGAAACTTCTCGTGAAGGCTTAAGGGACCATTGTATGAATTTACAAGCCATAAAAATAGTATTGGCATGCAAAAATATGAAGATTTGCCTAAACCCGGCTTGCGCATCCCGCCCCTCTGGCCGACTGAGCGCCCGTACGCTCGTTTCGTGGGTTGACTTAGGCATACGGAGTTCATTCCTAGTCTAAGCATACGGAGTTCATTTCCAGTCTAAGATCAAATCAGACCGGGGGTTATGACAACACATGCTGGGCTTGGGCATGTGCTGGTGATGCATTTTTCTTCGTCGGGGCACCATCGCCGGAGAACCTGATCGGCGGTATTGGGGTTCCGACGATCGGGGGGGCCGGGGGGTGTGCGCACATGATGTGCGATGGGTACTGGTACTTGGCCCTTATATTGGCCCCCTATCCCTCATCAAACCTCAAGAACTCACACCCCCTTAAAGAGCATTTGAGATTTTATAGGTTTGCTGCCATTAGCCATTAAAGTGTCTGAAATGGGGACACTTTTCTCAAATGGTCACAAAATCTTGTACACTCCAAGTTTTTAGCTGAATTTTTTTGTGCATGCCAAAAAAAAAATACAAGGATCACGTCTACCAAGTTTGGGGCCAAAACTCCTTTCGAAAAAATTTTAAAAAATCTTGAACCGCAAAAAGTTTCAAAAATCGTGAAAAAAAGAAAACAAGTCGTCTTGCCATGAAACTTCACGTGAAGGCTTAAAGGACCATTCTATGAATTTACAAGCCATAAAAATGGCATTGGCACATAGAAATATGAAGATGTGCCTAAACCCACCTACCACCCTATAGATCCACGGCTTGCGCATCCCGTCTCTCTGGCCGACGTAGTGCCCGCCTGCCCGCCCGCTCGTTTCGTCGGTTGGCTTAGGCATACGAAGTTCATTCCTAGTCTAAGATCAGACCGGACCGAGGGTTGCGGCAGTAGGATGGGCAGCACATAGAGGGGGACCCGACCGATCCTCAGCTTGCCCATCCCGCCCCTCTGACCGGCTAAGCTCCCGCACGCTCGTTTCGTGGGTTGACTAAGGCATACAGAGTTCATTCCTAGTCCAAGCATACGAAGTTCATTCCCAGTCTAAGATCAGACCAGACCGAGGGTTGTGATAGCACATGCTGGGCTTGGGCATGTGCTGGTGTCGCATTTTTCTTCACCGGGGCACCATCTCTGGAGCATCGCAAGAGAACCAGATCGGTGGCATTGGGGTTCCGGCAATCGGGGGGGCCGGGGGGCTGTGCGCACATGATGTGCGATGGGTGTTGGTACTTGTTCTTTATATTGGCCCCCTATCCCTCATCAAACCTCAAGAACTCAAAGCCCCTTCAAGAGCATTTGAGATTTTACAGGTTTGCTGCAAGTAGCCATTAAAGTGTCTGAAATGGGGAAACTTTTTTCAAATGGTCACGAATCCTATACACTCGAGTTTTTAGCTAAATTTTTTTGTGCATGCCAACAAAAATACAAGGATCACGTCTACCAAGTTTGTCGCCAAAAATCCTTCCGAAAAAATTTTAAAAAATCTTGAACCGTAAAAAGTTTCAAAAATCATGAAAAATAGAAAACGAGTCGTCCTGCCATGAAACTTCACGTGAAGGCTTAAGGGACCATTGTATGAATTTACAGGCCATAAAAATGGCATTGGCATGTAGAAATATGAAGATGTGCCTAAACCCACCTACCACCGTATCGATCCACGGCTTGCGCATCTCGTCTCTCTGACCGGCGTAGTGCCCGGTCGCCCGCCCGCTCGTTTCGTCGGTTGGTTTAGGCATACGGAGTTCATTCCCAGTCTAAGATTGGACCAGACCGAGGGTTGTGGCAGCAGGATCGGCAGCACGTAGAGGGGGACCCGACCGACCCCGGCTTGCGCATCTCGCCCCTCTGGCCGGTTGAGCGCCCGCACACTCGTTTCGTGGGTTGACTTAGGCATACGGAGTTGATTGCCAGTCCAAGCATACAGAGTTCATTCCTAGTCTAAGATTGGATCGGACCGAGGGTTGCGGCCACACATACTGGGCTCGGGCATGTGCTGGTGTCGCATTTTTCTTTTTCGGGGCACCATCGTCGGAGAACCTGACCGGCGGCATTGGGGTTCCGGTGATCGGGGGGGCCGGGGGGTGTACGCACATGATGTACGATGGGTGCTGGTACTTGGCCCTTATATTGGCCCCCTATCCCTCATCAAACCTCGAGAACTCACACCCCCTTAAAGAGCAATTGAGATTTTACAGGTTTGCTGCCAGTAGCCATTAAAGTGTCTGAAATGAGGACACTTTTTTCAAATGGTCACAAAATCTTGTACACCTCGAGTTTTTAGCTGATTTTTTTTTTTGCATACCAACAAAAATACAAGGATCACATCTACAAAGTTTGGGACCAAAACTCCTTCCAAAAAAATTTTAAAAAATCCCGAACCGTAAAAAGTTTCAAAAATCATGAAGAATAGAAAACGAGTCGTCTTGCCATGAAACTTCATGTGAAGGCTTAAGGGTCCATTGTATGAATTTACAAGCCATAAAAATGGCATTGGCATGCAGAAATATGAAGATGTGCCTAAACCCACCTAGCACCCTATCGATCCACGGCTTGTGCATCCCGTCTCTTAGGCCGGCGTAGTGCCCGCCAGCCCGCTCGTTTCGTCGGTTGGCTTAGGCATATGGAGTTCATTCCCAGTCTAAGATCAAATTGAACCGAGGGTTAAGGCAGCAGGATCGACAGCATGCAGAGGGGGACCCGGCCGATCCTCGGCTTACGCATACTGCCCCTCTGGCCGGCTGAGCGCCCGCACGCTCATTTCGTGGGTTGACTTAGGCATACGGAGTTCATTCCCAGTCTAAGATCGGACCGAACCGAGGGTTGCAGCCGCACATACTTGGCTCAGGCATGTGCTGGTGCCATATTTTTCTCCGTCACCGGAGAACCTGATCGGCGGCATAGAGGTTCCGATGATCGGGGGGGCCGGGGGTGTGCGCACATGATGTACGATGGGTGCTGGTACTTGGCCCTTATATTTGCCCCCTATCCCACATCAAACCTCGAGAACTCACACCCCCTTAAAAAGCATTTGAGATTTTACAGGTTTGCTGCCAGTAGCCATTAAAGTGTCTGAAATGGGGACATTTTTTTTAAAATGGTCACAAAATCTTGTACACTTCGAGTTTTTAGCTGAATTTTTTTGTGCATGCCAACAAAAATACAAGGATCACGTCTACTAAGTTTGGGGCCAAAACTCCATCCGAAAAAATTTTAAAAAATCTTGAACCGCAAAAATTTTGAAAATCATGAAAAATAGAAAACGAGTCGTCTTGCCATGAAACTTCACGTGAAGGCCTAAGGGACCATTGTATGAATTTACAAGCCATAAAAATGGCATTGGCATGCAGAAAAATGAAGATGTGCCTAAACCCACCTACCACCCTATCGATCCACGGCTTGCGCATCCTGTCTCTCTGGCCGGCATAGTGCCCGCCCCCCCGCCCGCCCGCTCATTTCGTCTGTTGGCTTAGGGATACGGAGTTCATTCCCAGTCTAAGATTAGACTAGAGGGAGGGTTGCGGTAGTAGGATCGACAGCACGCAGAGGGTTACTCGGTCGATCCCCGGCATGCGCATCCCACCCCTCTGGCCGTCTGGACGCCCGGATGCTCATTTTGTGGGTTGACTTAGGCATACGGAGTTCATTCCCAGGGTAAGCATACGGAGTGCATTCCCAATCGAAGATCGGACCAGACCGAGGGTTGTGACAGCACATGCTGGGCTCGGGCATGTGCTGGTGTAGCATTTTTTTTCGCCGGGGCACCATTGTCGGAGCATCGTCAGAGGACCTGACCGGCGGCATTAGGGTTTTGACGATCGGGGGGGCCGGGGGGTGTGCGCACATGATGTGCGATGGGTGCTGGTACTTGGCCCTTATATTGGCCCCCTATCCCTCATCAAACCTCAAGAACTCACACCCCCTTAAAGAGCATTTGAGATTTTACAAGTTTGCTGCCAGTAGCCATTAAAGTGTCTGAAATGGGGACACTTTTTTCAATTGGTCACAAAATCTTGTACAGTTTGAGTTTTTAGCTGAATTTTTTTGTGCATGTCAACAAAAATGCAAGGATCACGTCTACCAAGTTTGGGGCCAAAATTCTTTTTGAAAAAATTTTCAAAAATCACGAACCGTAAAAAGTATCGAAATCGTGAAAAACAAAAAATGAGTTGTCTTGCCATGAAACTTTACGTGAAGGCTTAAGGGACCGTTGTATGAATTTACAAGCCATAAAAATGGCATTGGCGTGCAGAAATATGAAGATGTGCCTAAACCCACCTAGCACCCTATCGATCCACGGCTTGCGCATCCCGTCTCTTAGGCCGGCGTAGTGCCTGCCCGCCCGCCAGCCCGCTCGTTTCATCGGTTGGCTTAGGTATACAGAGTTCATTCCCAGTCTAAGATCAGACCAGATCGAGGGTTAAGGTAGCAAGATCGGCAGCACGCAGAGGGGGACCCAACCGATCCTCGGCTTGCGCATACTGCCCCTCTGGTCGGTTGAGTGCCCGCTCGCTCGTTTCATGGGTTGACTTAGGCATACAGAGTTCATTCCCAGTCTAAGATTAGACCAAACCATGGGTTGTGGCAGCACATGATTGACTCAGGCATGCAGTGGTGCCGCATTTTTCTTCGCTGAGGCACCATCGCTGGAGCATCGCCAGAGAACCTGACCGACCGCATCGGGGTTCCGGCAATCGGGGGGTGTGCGCACATGATGTACGATGGGTGCTGGTACTTGGCCCTTATATTGGCCCCCTATCCCTCTGGTCGGCTGAGCGCCCGCACGCTCGTTTCGTGGGTTGACTTAGGCATTCGGCATTCATTCCCAGTCTAAGCATATGGAGTTCATTCCCAGTCTAAGATTGGATCAGACTGAGGGTTGCGGGAGGAGGATCGACAGCATGCAGAGGGGGACCCGATCGATCCCTGGCTTACGCATCCCGCCCCTCTGGCCGACTGAGAGCCCGCATGCTCGTTTCATGGGTTGACTTAGGCATACGGAGTTCATTCCCAGTCTAAGATCGGACCGGATCGAGGGTTGTGACAGCACATGCTGGGCTCAAGCATGTGCTGGTGCCGCATTTTTCTTCCCCGGTGCACCATCGCCTGAGCATCGCCGGAGAACCTGACCGACGGCATTACGGTTCCGACGATCGGGGGGGCCGGAGGGGTATGCGCACATGATGTGCGATGGGTGCTAGTACATGGCCCTTATATTGGCCCCCTATCCCTCATCGAACCTCGAGAACTCCCACCCCCTTAAAGAGCATTTGAGATTTTATAGGTTTTCTGCCAGTAGCCATTAAAGTGTCTGGAATGGGGACACTTTTTTCAAATGGTCACAAAATCTTGTACACTTGGAGTTTTTAGCTGAAATTTTTTATGCATGCCAACAAAAATACAAGGATCATGTCTAATTTGTTTGGGGAAAAAACTCTTTCTGAAAAAATTTTAAAAAATCCCAAATCGTAAAAAGTTTCAGAAATCGTGAAAAATAGAAAACAAGTTGTCTTGCCATGAAACTTCACGTGAAGCCTTAAGGGACCATTGTATGAATTTATAAGCCATAAAAATGGCATTGGCACGTAGAAATATGAAGACATGGATAAACCCACCTACCACCCTATCGATCCACGGCTTGCGCATCCCGTTTCTCTGGCCGACGGAATGTCTGCCCGCCCGCCCGCCCGCTTGTTTCGTCGGTGGGCTTAGGTATACGGAGTTCATTCCCATTCTAAGATCGGACCGGATTGAGAGTTGCAACAGTAGATCGGCAGCACGCAGAGGGGGACCCGACCGATCCCCGGCTCGTGCATCCCGCCCCTCTGGCCGACTGAACGCCCGCACGCTCGTTCCATGGGTTGACTTAGGCATACATAGTTCATTCCCAGTCTAAACATACGGAGTTCATTCCCAGTCTAAGATCAGACTGGACCAAGGATTTTGGCAGCACATGTTAGGGTCGGGCATGTGCTGGTGCCGCATTTTTCTTCGTTGGGGCACCATCACCGGAGCATCGTCGGAGAACCTGACCGGGGCATTGGGGTTCCGACGATCGAGGGGGCCGGGGGGTGTGCACAGATGATGTGCGATGGGTGCTGGTACTTGGCTCTTATATTGGTTCCCTATCCCTCTTCAAACCTCAAGAACTCACACCCCCTTAAAGAGCATTTGAGATTTTACAGGTTTAATGCCAGTAGCCATTAAAGTGTCTGAAATTGGGACAATTTTTTCAAATGGTCACAAAATCTTGTACACTTTGAGTTTTTAGCTGAATTTTTTTGTGCATGCCAAAAAAAATACAAGGATCACATCTACCAAGTTTGGGGCCAAAACTCCATCTGAAAAAATCCCGAACCTTAAAAAGTTTCGTAAGTCATAAAAAATAGAAAACGAATCATCTTGCCATGAAACTTCACGTGAAGGCTTAAGGGACCATTGTATGAATTTACAAGCCATAAAAATGGCATTGGCACGCAGAAATATGAGGATGTGCCTAAACCCACCTACCACCCTATCGATACACGGCTTGCGCATCCCGTCGGCATAGTGCTCGCCTGCATGCCTGCCCGCTTGTTTCGTTGGTTGGCTTAGGCATACAGAGTTCAATCCAAGTCTAAGATCGGACCAGACCGAGGGTTATGGCAGCACATGCTGGGCTCGGGCATGTGCTGGTACCGTATTTTTCTTCGTCGGGGCACCATCGCCGGAGCATCGTCGGAGAACCTGACCGGCGACATTGGGGTTCCGGTGATCGAGGGGGCCGGGGGGGTGTGCGCACATGATGTGCGATGGGTGTTGGTACTTGGCCCTTATATTGGCCCCCTCTCCCTCATCAAATCTCGAGAACTCACACCCCCTTAAAGAGCATTTGAGATTTTACAGGTTTGCTGTCAGTAGCCATTAAAGTGTCTAAAATGGGGACACTTTTTTCAAATGGTCACAAAATCTTTTACACTTCGAGTTTTTAGCTGAATTCTTTTGTGCATGCCAACGAAAATACAAGGATCACGTTTACCAAGTTTGGGGCCAAAACTCCTTCCAAAAAAATTTTAAAAAATCCCGAACCGCAAAAAGATTTAAAAATCGTGAAAAATAGAAAACGAGTCGTCTTGGCATGAAACCTCACGAGAAGGCTTAAGGGACCATTGTATGAATTTACAAGCCTTAAAAATGGCATTGGCGTGCAGAAATATGAAGATGTGCCTAAACCCACCTACCACCTTATCGATCCACGACTTGCGCATCCCGTCTCTCTGGCCGGCGTAGTGCTCGCCTGCCCGTTCATTTTGTCGGTTGGCTTAGGCATATGGAGTTCATTCCCAGTCTAAGATTGGACCGGACCGAGGGTTGCTGGTGCCACATTTTTCTTCGTTGGGGCACCATTGCCGGAGCATCACCGGAGAACCTGACCGGCGACACTGGGGTTCCGGTGATCGGGGGGGCCGGGCGGGGTGTGCGTACATGATGTGCGATGGGTGCTGGTACTTGGCCCGTATATTGGCCCCTATCCCTCATCAAACCAGGAGAACTCACACCCACTTAAAGAGCAGATGAGATTTTACGGGTTTGCTGCCAGTAGCCATTAAAGTGTCTGAAATGGGGACACTTTTTTTAAATGGTCACAAAATCTTGTATACTTCGAGTTTTTCGCTGATTTTTTTTGTGCATGCCAAGAAAAATACAAGGATCACGTCTACCAAGTTTGGGGCCAATATGCCTTCCAAAAAAATTTAAAAAAATTCCGAACGATAAAAAGTTTGGAAAATCATGAAAAATAAAAAATGAGTCGACTTGCCATGCAACTTCACGTGAAGGCTTAAGGGACCATTGTATGAATTTACAAGCCATAAAAATGGCATTGGCATGTAGAAATATGAAGATGTGCCTAAACCCACCTACCACCCTATCGATCCACGGCTTGCGCATCTCGTCTCTCTGGCCGACGTAGTGCCAGCCCGCCCGCCCGCTCGTTTCGTTGATTGGCTTACTCATACAGAGTCCATTCCCAGTCTAAGATCAGACCGGACCGAGGGTTGCAGCAGCACATGCTGGGCTCGGGCATGTGCTGGTGCCGTATTTTTCTTCATCGGGGTGCCATCACCTGAGCATCACCGGAGAACCTGACCGGCGGCTTTGTGGTTTTGATGATCGGTGGGGCCGGGGGGTGTGCGCACATGATGTGCGATGGGTGCTGGTACTTGGCCCTTATATTGGCCTCCTATCCCCCATCAAACCTCGAGAACTCCCACCCCCTCAAAGAGCATTTCAGATTTTACAGGTTTGCTGCCAGTAGCAATTAAAGTGTCTGAAATGGGGACACTTTTTTCAAAAGGTCACAAAATCTTGTACACTTCAAGTTTTTAGCTGAATTTTTTTGTGCATGCCAATAAAAATAAAAGGATCACGTCTACCAAGTTTGGGGCCAAAACTCCTTCTGAAAAAATTTTAAAAAATCTCAAACCGTAAAAAGTTTTGAAAATCATCAAAATTAGAAAATGAGTCGTCTTGCCATTAAACTTCACGTGAAGGCTTAAGGGACCGTTGTATGAATTTACAAGCCATAAAAATGGCATTGGAACGTAGAAATATGAAGATGTACCTAAACCCGCCTACCACCCTATCGATCCACGGCTTGCGCTGGTGTACTTCATGTGCTGGTGTCACTTTTTTCTTCGTCGAGGCACCATCGTCGGACCATCGTCGGAGAACCTGACCGGCAACATTGGGGTTCTGTCAATCGGGGGGGTCGAGGGTGTGCGCACATGATGTGCGATGGGTGCGGGTACTTGGCCCTTATATTGGCCCTCTATCCCTCATCAACCTCGAGAACTCACACCCCCTTAAAGAGCATTTGAGATTTTACAGGTTTGCTGCCAGTAGCCATTAAAGTGTCTGAAATGGGGACACTTTTTTTAAAGGGTCACAAAATCTTGTACACTTCGAGTTTTTAGCTGAATTTTTTTTGAATGCCAACAAAAATACAAGGATCACGTCTACCAAGTTTGGGGCCAAAACTCCTTCCAAAAAAATTTTAAAAAATCCCGAACCTCAAAAAGTTTTCAAAATTATGAAAAATAGAAAACGAATCGTCTTGCCATCAAACCTCACGTGAAGGCTGAAGGGACCATTGTATGAATTTACAAGCCATAAAAATGGCATTGGAACGTAGAAATATGAAGATGTACCTAAACCCGCCTACCACCCTATCGATCCACGGCTTGCGCATCCCGTCGATGTAGTGCTCACCCGCCCGCCCGCCCGCTTGTTTCGTCGATTGGCTTAGGCATACGGAGTTCATTCCCAGTCTAAGATCAGACCGGACCGAGGGTTGCGGCAGCACATGCTTGGCTCGACCATGTGCTGGTGCCGCACATGCTGTGCTCGGGCATGTGCTGGTGCCGCATTTTTCTTTGTCGGGGCACCATCGTCGGAGCATCGTCGGAGAACCTGACCGACGGCATTGTGGTTCCAGTGATCAGGGGGACCGGCGGGGTGTGCGCACATGATGTGCGATGGGTGTTGGTACTTGGCCATTATATTGGCCCCCTATACCTCATCAAATCTCGCGAACTCACACCCCCTTAAAGAGCATTTGAGATTTTACAGGTTTGCTGTCAGTAGCCATTAAAGTGTCTAAAATGGGGACACTTTTTTGAAATGGTCACAAAATGTTTTACTGTTGGAGTTTTTAGCTGAATTTTTTGTGCATGCCAACAAAAATACAAGGATCACATCTACCAAGTTTGGGGCCAAAAATTTTTTCGAAAATTTTTTTAAAAAATCCCGAACCGTAAAAAGTTTCAAAAATCATGAAAAATAGAAAATGAGTCATCTTGCCATAAAACTTCACGTGAAGGCTTAAAGGACCATTGTATGAATTTACAAGCCATAAAAATGGCATTGGCATGCAGAAATATGAAGATCTTCCTAAACCCACCTACCACCCTATCGATCCACGGCTTGCGCATCTCGTCTCTCTGGCCGGCGTAGTGCCTGCCCGCCTGCCCGCTCGTTCGTTTTGTCGGTTGGCTTAGGCATACGAAGTTCATTCCCAGTCTAAGATCGGACCAGACCCAAGGTTGTGGCAGCACATGCTGGGCTCGAGCCTGTGCTGGTGCCGTATTTTTCTTCGCCAGGGCACCATCGCCAGAGCATCGCCGGAGAACCTAACCGACGACATTGGGGTTCTGGTGATCGGGGTGGCCGGGGGGTCTGCGCGCATGATATGTGATGGGTGCTGGTACTTGGCCCGTATATTGGCCCCCTATCCCTCACCAAACCATGAGAACTCACACCCCTTAAAGAGCAATTGGGATTTTACAAGTTTGCTGCCAGTAGCCATTAAAGTATCTGAAATGGGGACACTTTTTCGAAATGGTCACAAAATCTTTTACACTTCGAGTATTTAGTTGATTTTTTTTGTGCATGCCAACAAAAGTTCAAGGATCACGTCTACCAAGTTTGGGGCCAAAATGCCTGCCGAAAAAATTTAAAAAAATTCCGAACGATAAAAAGTTTGGAAAATCATGAAAAATAAAAAATGAGTCGACTTGCCATGCAACTTCACGTGAAGGCTTAAGGGACCATTGTATGAATTTACAAGCCATAAAAATGGCATTGGCATGTAGAAATATGAAGATGTGCCTAAACCCACCTACCACCCTATCGATCCACGGCTTGCGCATCTCGTCTCTCTGGCCGACGTAGTGCCAGCCCGCCCGCCCGCTCGTTTCGTTGATTGGCTTACTCATACGGAGTCCATTCCCAGTCTAAGATCAGACCGGACCGAGGGTTGCAGCAGCACATGCTGGGCTCGGGCATGTGCTGGTGCCGTATTTTTCTTCGTCGGGGTGCCATCACCTGAGCATCACCGGAGAACCTGACCGGCGGCTTTGCGGTTTTGATGATCGGGGGGGCCGGGGGGTGTGCGCACATGATGTGCGATGGGTGCTGGTACTTGGCCCTTATATTGGCCTCCTATCCCCCATCAAACCTCGAGAACTCCCACCCCCTCAAAGAGCATTTCAGATTTTACAGGTTTGCTGCCAGTAGCAATTAAAGTGTCTGAAATGGGGACACTTTTTTCAAAAGGTCACAAAATCTTGTACACTTCAAGTTTTTAGCTGAATTTTTTTGTGCATGCCAATAAAAATAAAAGGATCACGTCTACCAAGTTTGGGGCCAAAACTCCTTCTGAAAAAATTTTAAAAAATCTCAAACCGTAAAAAGTTTTGAAAATCATCAAAATTAGAAAATGAGTCGTCTTGCCATTAAACTTCACGTGAAGGCTTAAGGGACCGTTGTATGAATTTACAAGCCATAAAAATGGCACTGGCATGCAGAAATATGAAGATGTGCCTAAACCCACCTACCACCGCATCGATCCACGACTTGCGCATCCCGTCTCTCTGGCTAGTGTAGTGCCTACCCGCCCGCCCGCTCGCTTGTTTCGTCGGTTGGCTTAGGCATACAAAGTTCATTCCAAGTCTAAGATCAGACTGGACCGAGGGTTGCGACAGCACATACTGGGCTTGGGCATGTGCTGGTGCCGCATTTTTCTTTGTCGGGGCACCATCGCCGGAGCATCACCGGAGAACCTGACTGGCGGCATTAGGGTTCCAACGATCGGGGGGGCCGAGGGGGGTGTGCGCACATGATATGCGATGGTGCTGGTACTGGGCCCTTATATTGGCCCCCTATCCCTCATCAAACCTCAAGAACTCACACCCCCTTAAGGAGCATTTGAGATTTTATAGGTTTGCTGCCAGTAGCCATTAAAGTGTTTGAATTAGGGACACTTTTTTTAAATGGTCACAAAATCTTGTACACTTCGAGTTTTTAGCTGATTTTTTTTGTGCATGCCAAAAAAAATTCAAGGATCACGTCTACCCAGTTTGGGGCCAAAAATCCTTCCAAAAAAATTTTAAAAAATGTTGAACCGTAAAAATTTTCGAAAATCGTGAAAAATAGAAAACGATCGTCTTGGCATGAAACTTCACGCGAAGGCTTAAGGGACCATTGTATGAATTTACAAGCCATAAAAATGAAATTGGCATGCAAAAATATGAAGATGTGCCTAAACCCACCTACCACCCTATCGATCCACGGCTTGCACATCCCGTCTCTCTGGTCGGCGTACTACCCACCCGTACCCCTGGCCGCTCATTTTGTCGGTTGGCTTAGGCATACGGAGTTCATTCCCAGTCTAAGATTGGATCGGACTGAGGGTTGTGGTAGCAGGATCGGCAGCACATAGAGGGCGACCCGGTCGATCCCTGACATGCGCATCCCACCCCACTGACCGGTTAAGCGCCCGGACGCTCGTTTCGTGGGTTGACTTAGGCATACGGAGTTCATTCCCAGTCTAAGATTGGACCAGACCGAGGGTTGCGACAGCAAATGCTGGGCTCGGGCATGTGCTGGTGCCGCATTGTTCTTCACCAGGGCACCATCGCCAGAGCATCGCCGGAGAACCTGACCGGCGGCATTGGAGTTCTGACGATCGGAGAGGCCGGGGGTTGTGCGCACATGATGTGCGATGAGTGGTGGTACTGGGCCCTTATATTGGCCCCCTATCCCTCATCAAACCTCGAGAACTCACACCCCCTTAAAGAGCGTTTGATATTTTACAGGTTTGCTACCAAAAGTCATTAAAGTATTTGAAATCGGGACATTTTTTTCAAATGGTCACAAAATCTTGTACACTTTGAGTTTTTAGCTGATTTTTTTTATGCATGCCAAAAAAAATTCAAGGATCCCGTCTACCCAGTTTGGGGCCAAAAATCCTTCTGAAAAAATTTTAAAAAATCTCGAACTGCAAAAATTTTGAAAAATCATGAAAAATAGAAAACGAGTCGTCTTGGCATGAAACTTCACGTGAAGGCTTAAGGGACCATTGTATGAATTTACAAGCCATAAAAATGACATTGGCATGCAGAAATATGAAGATGTGCCTAAACCCACCTTCCACCCTATCGATCCACGGCTTGCGCATCCCGCTAGCGTAGTGCTCGCCCGCCCGCCCGCCCGCCCGCTTGTTTCGTCGGTTTGCTTAGGCATACGGAGTTCATTCCCAGTCAAAGATCAGACCGGACTAAGGGTTACAGCAGCACATACTGGGCTAGGGCTTGTGCTGGTGCCACATTTTTCTTAATGGGGGCACCATCGCCGGAGCATCGCCAGAGAACCTGACAGGCGGCGTTGGGGTTCCGACGATCGGACGGGCCGTGGGGGTGTGCGCACATGATGTGCGATGGGTGCTGGTACTTGGCCCTTATGTTGGCCCCCTATCCCTCATCAAATCTCAAGAACTCACACCCCTTAAAGAGCATTTGAGATTTTACAGGTTTGCTGTCAGTAGCCATTAAAGTGTCTGAAATGGGGACACTTTTTTCAAATGGTCTCAAAATCATGTACACTTCGAGTTTTTAGCTGATTTTTTTTTGTGCATGCAAACAAAAATACAAGGATCACGTCTACTAGGTTTGGGGCCAAAACTCCTTCCGAAACAATTTTCAAAAATCCTGAACCGCAAAAAGTTTCAAAAATCATGAAAAATAGAAAACGAGTCATCTTGTGATGAAACTTCATGTGAAAGCTTAAGGGACCATTGTATGAATTTTCAAGCCATAAAAATGGCATTGGCTCACAAAAATATGAAGATGTGGCTAAACCCACCTACCACCCTATCGATCCACGACTTGCGCATCCTGTCTTTCTGGCTGGCGTAGTACCCGCCCGCCCGCTCGTTTTGTCGGTTGGCTTAGGCATACGGAGTTCATTCCCAGTCTAAGATCGAACCGAACCGAGGGTTGCGGTAGCAAGATCGGCAGCACGCAAGAGGGGGACCCGGTCAATCCCCAGCTTGCACATCCCACCCCTCTGGCCGACTGAGCGCCCGTACGCTCGTTTCGTGGGTTGACTTAGGCGTAGGAGTTCATTCCCAATCTAAGCATACAGAGCTCATTCTCAGTCTAAGATCGGACTGGACCGAGGGTTACGGTAGCACATGATGGGCTCGGGCATGTGCTTGGGCCATATTTTTCTTCGTCGGGGCACCATCGTCGGAGCATCACCGGAGAACCTAACCGACGGCATTGGGGTTCCATCGATCGGGGGGGCCGGGGGGTGTGCGCACACGATGTGTGATGGGTGCTGGTACTTGGCCCTTATATTGGCCCCCTATCCCTCATCAAACCTCGAGAACTCACACCCTCTTAAAGAGCATTTGAGATTTTACAGGTTTGCTGCCAGTAGCCATTAAAGTGTCTGAAATGGGGACACTTTTTTCAAACGGTCACAAAATCTTGTACACTTCAAGTTTTTAGCTGAATTTTTTTGTGCATGCCAATAAAAATAAAGGGATCACGTCTACTAAGTTTGGGGCCAAAACTGCATCGGAAAAAATTTGAGAAAATCCTGAAACGCAAAAAGTTTTAAAAATCAAGAAAAATAGAAAACAAGTCGTCTAGCCATGAAACTTCACGTGAAGGCTTAAGGTACCATTGTATGAATTTACAAGCCATAAAAATGGATTTGGCACACAGAAATATGAAGATGTGCCTAAACCAACCTACCACCCTATCGATCCACGGCTTGCGCATCCCGTCTCTCTGGTTGACGTAATGCGCGCCCGCCCGCCCGCCCGCTCGCTTGTTTCGTCGGTTGGCTTAGGCATACGGAGTTCATTCCCAGTCTAAGATCAGACTGGATCAAGGGTTACGGCAGCAGGATCAGCAGCACGTAAAGGGGGACACGATCAATCCCCGACTTGCGCATCCCACCCTTCAGGTCGACTGAGCGTCCGTACGCTCGTTTCGTGGGTTGACTTACGCATACGGAGTTCATTCCCAGTCTAAGCATGCAGAGTTCATTCTCAGTCTAAGATTGGACCGAACCGAGGGTTATGGTAGCACATGCTGGGCTCGGGCATGTGCTGGTGCCCATTTTTCTTCACCGGGGCACCATCGCGGAGCATTGCCGAAGAACCTGACCGACGGCTTTGCAGTTACGACGATCGGGGGGGTCAGGGGTGTGCACACATGATGTGCGATGGGTGCTGGTACTTGGCCCTTATATTGGCCCCCTCTCCCTCATCAAACCTCGAGAACTCACACCCCCTTAAAGAGCATTTCAGATTTTACAGGTTTGCTACCAGTGGCCATTAAAGTGTCTTAACTGGGGACACTTTTTTCAAATGGTCACAAAATATTGTACACTTCGAGTTTTTAGCTGATTTTTTTGTGCATGCCAAAAAAAAAAATTCAAGGAGCATGTCTACCAAGTTTGGGGCCAAAAATCCTTCTGAAAAAATTTTAAAAAAGCCCGAACCGTAAAAATTTTTGAAAATCGTGAAAATAGAAAACGAGTCGTCTTGGCATGAAACTTCACGTGAAGGCTTAAGGGACCATTGTACAAATTTACAAGCCATAAAAATGGCATTGGCACGCAGAAATATGAAGATGTGCCTAAACTCACATACCACCCTATCGATCCACGGCTTGCGCATCCCGCCGGTATAGTGCTCGCCCGCCCGCCTGCCCGCTTGTTTCGTCGGTTGGCTTAGGCATACGGAGTTCATTCCCAGTCTAAGATCGGACCGGACCGAGGGTTTCGACAGCACATATGGGCTCGGGGATGTCCTGGTGCCATATTTTTCTTCGTCGGGGCACCATCGCCAGGGCATCACCGTAGAACCTGACCGGCGACATTGAGGTTCTGGCGATCGGGAGGGGTGGAAGCACATGATGTGCGATGGGTGCTGGTACTTGGCCCTTATATTGCCCCCTATCCCTCATCAAACCTCAAGAACTCACACCCCCTTAAAGAGCATTTGAGATTTTACAGGTTTGCTGCCAGTGGCCATTAAAGTGTCTTAAATGGGGACACTTTTTTCAAAAGGTCACAAAATATTGTACACTTTGATTTTTTAGCTGAATTTTTTTGTGCATGCCAACAAAAATACAAGGATCACGTCTACCAAGTTTGGGTCCAAAAATCCTTCTGAAAAAATTTTAAAAAATCCCGAACCGTAAAAAGTTTGAAAAATTATGAAAAATAGAAAACGAGTCGTCATGGCATGAACTTCACGTAAAGGCTTAAGGGACCGTTGTATGAATTTACAAGCCATAAAAATGGCATTGGCACACAGAAATATGAAGATGTTCCTGAACCCACCAACCACCCTATGGATCCACGGCTTGCGCATCCCGTCCCTCTGGCCGGCGTAGTGCCCCCCTGCCCACCCGCTCGCTCGTTTCGTCGGTTGCCTTAGGCATACGGAGTTCATTCCCAGTCTAAGATCAGACCGGACCGAGGGTTGCGACAGCACATGCTGGGCTCGGGCATGTGCTGGTGCCGTATTTTTCTTCGTCGGGGTGCCATCACCTGAACGGCGGCTTTGCGGTTTCGATGATCGGAGGGGTCGGGGGGTGTGCGCACATGATGTGCGATGGGTACTAGTACTTGGCCCTTATATTGGCCCCTATCCCTCATCAAACCTCGAGAACTCACACCCCCTCAAAGAGCATTTGAGATTTTATAGGCTTGCTGCCAGTAGCAATTAAAGTGTCTGAAATGGGGACACTTTTTTCAAATGGTCACAAAATCTTGTACACTTTGACTTTTTAGCTGATTTTTTTTGTGCATGCCAAGAAAAAAATACAAGGATCACGTCTACCAAGTTTGGGGCCAACACTCCTATTGAAAAAATTTTAAAAAATCTCGAGCCGTAAAAAGTTTTAAAAA
Source organism: Durio zibethinus (assembly GCF_047325235.1). Lineage (NCBI taxonomy): Eukaryota > Viridiplantae > Streptophyta > Magnoliopsida > Malvales > Malvaceae > Durio > Durio zibethinus. Next base: position 16,731,158 of record NC_143162.1, on the reverse strand, counting down.
TCATGAAAAAGAGAAAACGAGTCGTATTGCCATGAAACTTCACGTGAAGGCTTAAGGGACCATTGTATGAATTTACAAGCCATAAAAATGGCATTGGCATGCAGAAATACGAAGATGTGCCTAAACCCACCTACCACACTATCGATCCACGGCTTACGTATCCCGTCTCTCTGGCCAGCGTAGTGCCCGCCCGCCCGCCCGCCCGCTCGCTCGTTTCGTCGGTTGGCTTAGGCATACGGTGTCCATTCCCAGTCTAAGATCGGATCGGACCAAGGGTTGCGGCAGCACATGCTAGGCTCGGGCATGTGCTGGTGCCGTATTTTTCTTCACTGGGGCACCATCGCCGAGTATCGCCGGAGAACCTGACCGACGGCATTGGGGTTCAGGCGATCGGGGGGGTCGGGGGGTGTGCGCACATGATGTGCGATGGGTGCTGGTACTTGGCCATTATATTGGCCCCCTATCCCTCATCAAACCTCGAGAACTCATGCTCCCTTAAAGAGCATTTGAGATTTTACAGGTTTGCCGCCAGTAGCCATTATAGTGTCTGGAATGGGGACACTTTTTCCAAATGGTCACAAAATCTTGTACACTTCGAGTTTTTAGCTGAATTGTTTTGTGCATGCCAACAAAAATACAAGGATCACGTGTGCCAAGTTTGGGGCCAAAACTCCTTCCGAAAAAATTTTAAAAAATCTTGAATCGTAAAAAGTTTCAAAAATCGTGAAAAATAGAAAACGAGTCGTCTTGCCATGAAACTTCACGTGAAGGCTTAAGGGACCATTGTATGAATTTACAAGCCATCAAAATGGCATTGGCACGTAGAAATATGAAGATGTGCCTAAACGCACCTACCACCCTATCGATCCACGGCTTGCGCATCCCGTCTCTCTGGCCGGCGTAGTGCCCGCCGGCCCGCCCGCTCGTTTCGCCAGTTGGCTTAGGCATACGGAGTTCATTCCTAGTCTAAGCATATGGAGTTCATTCCCAGTATAAGATTGGACCGACCAAGGGTTGCGCAGCAAATACTGTGCTCCAGTATGTGCTAGTGCCACATTTTTCTTCGTCTGGGCACCATCGCCGGAGCATCGTCGGAGAACCAGACCGGTGGCATTTAGGTTCCGACGATCGGGGGGGCCGGGGGGTGTGCGCAGATGATGTGCGATGGGTTATGGTACTTGGCCCTTATATTGGCCCCCTATCCCTCGTCAAACCTCGAGAAATCACATCCCCTTAAATAGCATTTGAGATTTTCCCGGTTTGCTGCCAGTAGCCATTAAAGTGTTTGAAATGGGGACACTTTTTTCAAATGGTCACAAAATCTTGTACACTTTGGGTTTTTAGCTGAATTTTTTTGTGCATGCCAATAAAAATACAAGGATCATGTCTACCAAGTTTGGGGCCAAAAATCCTTACGAAAAAATTTTAAAAAATCCCAAACCTCAAAAAGTTTCAAAAATCATGAAAAATAGAAAACGGGTCGTCTTGCCATGAAACTTCACGTGAAGGCTTAAGGGACCATTGTATGAATTTACAAGCCATAAAAATGGCATTGGCATGCAGAAATATGAAGATGTGCCTAAACCCACCTACCACCCTATCGATCCACGGCTTGCGTATCCCGTCTCTCTAGCCGGCGTAGTGCCCGCCCGCCCGCCCGTCCGCTCATTTCATAGATTGGCTTAGGCATACGGTGTTCATTCCCAGTCTAAGATCAGACTGGACTGAGGGTTGCGGCAACAGGATAGGTAGCACGTAAAGAGGGACCTGACCGATCCTCGGCTTGTGCATCCCGCCCGTACGCTCGTTTCGTGGGTTGACTTAGGCGTATGGAGTTCATTCCCAGTCTAAGCATACGGAATTCATTCCCAGTCTAAGATCGGAATGGATCAGAATTCATTCCCATTTTTCTTCCTCCGGGCACCATCGTCGAAACATCACCGAAGAACCTGATCGACGGCATTGGGGTTCCGGCGATCAGGGGGGCCGGGGGGGTGTGCACACATGATGTGTGATGGGTGCTGGTACTTGGCCCTTATATTGGCCCCCTATCCCTCATGAAACCTCGAGAACTCACACCCCCTTAAAGAGCATTTTAGATTTTACAGGTTTGCTGCCAGTAGCCATTAAAGTGTCTGAAATGGGGACACTTTTTCAAATGGTCACAAAATCTTGTATAGTTCGAGTTTTTAGCTGAATCTTTTTGTGCACGCCAACAAAAATACAAGGATCACGTCTACCACGTTTGGGGCCAAAAATCCTTCCGAAAAAATTTTAAAAAATCTCGAACAGCAAAAAGTTTCAAAAATCGTGAAAAATAGAAAACAAGTCGTCTTGCCATGAAACTTCACGTGAAGGCTTCAGGGACCATTATATCAATTTACAAGCCATAAAAATGGCATTGGAAAGTAGAAATATGAAGAACTACCTAAACCCACCTACCACCCTATCGATCCACGGCTTGCGCATCCCGTCTCTCTCGTCGGCATAGTGCCGGCCCGCTCGCTCGTTTAATCGGTTGGCTTAGGCATACGGAGTTCATTCCCAGTCTAAGATCAGACCAGATTGAGGGTTGGGGCAGCAGGATCGACAGCACGTAGAGGGGGACCCAACCGATCCCTGGCTTGCGCATCCCGCCCCTCTGGCCGACTGAGCGCCCGTACGCTCGTTTCGTGGGTTGACTTAGGCATACAAAGTTCATTCCCAGTCTAAGATCGGACCAGACCGAGGGTTACGACAACACATGCTGGGGTCGGGCATGTGCTGGTACCGTATTTTTCTTCACCGGGGCAGCATCGTCGGAGAACCTGACCGACGACATTGGGGTTCCGACGATCGGGTGCATCGGGGGGGTGTGCGCACATGATGTGCGATGGGTGCTGGTACTTGGCCCTTATATTGGTCCCCTATCCCTCATCAAACCTCTAGAACTCACACCCCCTTAAAGAGCATTTGAGACTTTTCCGGTTTGCTGCCAGTAGCCATTAAAGTGTCTGAAATGGGTACACTTTTTTCAAATGGTCACAAAATCTTGTACACTTCGGGTTTTTAGATGAATTTTTTTGTGCATGCCAACAAAAATACAAGGATCACATCTACCAAGTTTGGGGCTAAAACTCTTTCCAAAAAAATTTTAAAAAATCTGGAACTGTAAAAACTTTCAAAAATCGTGAAAAATAGAAAACGAGTCGTCTTGCCATGAAACTTCACGTGAAGGCTTAAGGGACCATTGTATGAATTTACAAGCCATAAAAATGGCATTGGCTTGCAGAAATAAGAAGATGTGCTTAAACCCACCTACCACCCTATCGATCCACGGCTTGCGCATCCTATCTCTCTGGCCGGCGTAGTGCCTGCCCGCCCACCCTCTCGCTCGTTCCGTCGATTGGCTTAGGCATATGGAGTTCATTCCCGGTATATGATCAGATCGATCCGAGGGTTGTGGCAGCAGGATCGGCAGCATGCAGAGGGGACCCGGATGATCCCCGACTTGCGCATCCCGCCTTTTTGGCTGGCTGAGTGCCCGCACGCTCGTTTCGTGGGTTGACTTAGGCATACAAAGTTCATTCCCAGTCTGAGCATACGGAGTTCATTCCCAGTCTAAGATCAGACCAGACCGAGGGTTGCGACAGTACATGCTGGGCTTGGGCATGTGCTGGTGCCGCATGTTTCTTCGTCGGGGCACCATCGCCGGAGCATCACTGGAGAACCGGTGGCATTTAGGTTCCGACGATCGGGGGGGCCGGGGGGTGTGCGCACATGATGTGCGATGGGTGCTGCTACTTGGCCCTTATATTGGCCCCCTATCCCTCATCAAACCTCGAGAAATCACACCCCCTTAAAGAGCATTTGAGATTTTACCGGTTTGCTGCCAGTAGCCATTAAAGTGTTCGAAATGGGGACACTTTTTTCAAATGGTCACAAAATCTTGTACACTTTGGGTTTTTAGCTGAATTGTTTTGTACATGCCAAAAAAAATACAAGGATCGCGTCCACCAAGTTTGGAACCAAAACTCCTTCCAAAAAAATTTTAAAAAATCCCGAACCACAAAAAGTTTCAAAAATCGTAAAAAATAAAAAATGGGTCATCTTGCCATGAAACTTCACGTGAAGGCTTAAGGGACCATTGTATTAATTTTCAAGCAATAAAAATGGCATTGAAATGTAGAATTATGAAGATGTGCCTAAACCCACCAACGACCCTATCGATCCACGGCTTGCGCATCCTGTCTCTCTGGCCGGCGTAGTACCCGTCCGCCCGCCCGCCCGCTCCTTTCGTTGGTTGGCTTAGGCATACGGAGTTCATTCCCAGTCTAAGATTGGACCAGACCATGGGTTGTGGTAGCAAGATCGACAGCACGTAGAGGGGGACCCGATCGATCTCCGGCTTGCGCATCCCACCCCTCTGCCTGATTGAACGCCCGCACGCTTGTTTCGTGGTTTGACTTAGGCACACGGAGTTCATTCCCAGTCTAAGCATACGGAGTTCATTCCCAGTCTAAGATCGTATAGGACCGAGGGTTGCGGCATCATATGCTGGGCTCGGGCATGTGCTGGTGCCGCATTTTTTTTCGTCAGGGCACCATCGCCGGAGCGTCGCCGGAGAACCTGACCGACGGCATTGGGGTTCCGATGATCAGGGGCCCGGGGGGTGTGCGCACATGATGTGGGATGGTTGCTGGTACTTGGCCCTTATTTTGGCCCCCTATCCCTCATCAAACCTTGAAAACTAACACCCCCTTAAAGTGCATTTGAGATTTTACAGGTTTACTGCCAGTAGCCATTAAAGTGTCTAAAATGGGGACACTTTTTTGAAATGGTCACAACATCTTGTACACTTCGAGTTTTTAGCTGAATTTTTTTGTGCATGCCAAAAAAAATACAAGGATCACGTCTACCAAGTTTGGGGCCAAAACTCCTTCTGACAAAATTTCAAAAAATCCCAAACTGCAAAAAGTTTTGAAAATCATGAAAAATAGAAAACGAGTCGTCTTGCCATGAAACTTAACGTGAAGGCTTAAGGGACCATTGTATGAATTTACAAGCCATAAAAATGGCATGGCACATAGAAATATGAAGATGTGCCTAAACCCACCTACCACCCTATCAATCCACGGCTTGCGCATCCCGTCTCTCTAGTCGGCAAAGTGCCCACCCGCTCGTTTTGTCTGTTGGCTTAGGCATACGAACTTCATTCCCAATCTAAGATCGAACCGAACCGAGGGATACGGCAGCACATGCTGGGCTCGGGCATGTGCTGGGGCCGTATTTTTCTTCGTCGGGGCACCATCGCCGGAGCATCACCGAAAAACCTGACCGGCGGCATTGGGGTTCCGGCGATCGGGGGGGCCGGGGGGGGTGTGCGCACATGATGTGCGATAGGTGCTGGTACTTGGCCCTTATATTGGCCCTCTATCCCTCATCAAACCTTGAGAACTCACAGCCCCTTAAAGAGCATTTGAGATTTTACAGGTTTGCTGCCAGTGGCCATTAATGTGTCTGAAATGGGGACACTTTTTTCAAATGATCACAAAATCTTGTACACTTTGAGTTTTTAGCTGAATTTTTTTGTGCATGCCAACAAAAATACAAGGATCACGTCTACCAAGTTTGGGCCTAAACCTCCTTTCGAAAAAATTTTAAAAAATCTTGAACCCCAAAAAGTTTCAAAAATCGTGAAAAATAGAAAACGAGTCGTCTTGCCATGAAACTTCACGTGAAGGCTTGTATGAATTTACAAGCCAAAAAATTGGCATTGGCATGCACAAATATGAAGATTGTGCTGAAACCCACCTACCACCCTATCGATCCATGGCTTGCGGATCCCGCTTCTCTGGCCGACGTAGTGCCCGCCTACCCGCCCGCCCACCTGCTTATTTCGTCGGTTGGCTTAGGCATACAGAGTTCATTCCCAGTCTAAGATCAAACCGGACCGAGGGTGGTGGCAAAAGGATCGGCAGCACGTAGAAATGGACCCGATCGATCCCCGACTTGCGCATCCTGCCCTTCTAGCTGGCTAAACGCCCGCATGCTCGTTTCGTGGGTTCACTTAGGCATACAGAGTTCATTCCCAGTCTAAGTATACGGAGTTCATTCCCAGTCTAAGATCGGACCAGACCGACGGTTTCGACAGCACATACTGGGTTCGAGCATGTGCTGGTGCCCCTTTTTTCTTTATTAGGGCACCATCGTTGGAGCATCGTCGGAGAATCTGACAGACAACATTGGGGTTCCGGTGATCGGGAGGGCCGGGGGGGTGTGCGCACATGATGTGCGATGGGTGCTGGTACTTGGCCCTTATATTGGCCCCTATCCCTCATCAAACCTCAAGAACTCACACCACCTTAAAGAGTATTTGAGATTTTACAGGTTTGCTGCCAGTAGTTATTAAAGTGTCTGAAATGGGGGCATTTTTTTTGAATGGTCACAACATCTTACACTTCAAGTTTTTAGCTGAATCTTTTTGTGCATGCCAACAAAAATACGGAGTTCATTCCCGGTCTAAGATTGGACTGGACCGAGGGTTACGGCAGTGGGATCAGGATCGGCAGCACGTCGAGGGGACCCGACCGATCCCCGGCTTGCGGATCCCGCCCCTCTGTCCGACTGAGCGCCCGCACGCTCGTTTCGTGGGTTGACTTAGGCATATGGAGTTCATTCCCATTCTAAGCATACGGAGCTCATTCCTAGTATAAGATCGGATCGGACCGAGGGTTGCGGCAGCACATGCTGGGCTCGAAAATGTGCTGGTGCCGCATTTTTCTTCGTCGGGGCACCATCGTCGAAGCATCGTCGAAGAACCTGACCGACGGCATTGGGGTTCCAGTGATCGGGGGGCCGGGGGGGTGTGCGCACATGATGTGTGATGGGTGCTGGTACTTGGCCCTTATATTGGCCCCTATCCCTCATCAAACCTCGAGAACTCACACCCCTTTAAAGAGCATTTGAGATTTTACAGGTTTGCTGCCAGTAGTTATTAAAGTGTCTGAAATGGGGGCACTGTTTTGAATTGTCACAAAATCTTGTACACTTCGAGTTTTTTGCTGAATTTTTTTGCCCATGCCAACAAAAATACAAGGATCACATCTACCAAGTTTAGGGTCAAAAATCTTTCCAAAACAATTTTCAAAAATCTCGAACCGTAAAAAGTCTCAAAAATCGTGAAAAATAGAAAACGAGTCGTCTTGCGTTGAAACTTCACGTGAAGGCTTAAGGGACCATTGTATGAATTTACAAGCCATAAAAATGGCATTGGCACGCAGAAATAGGAAGATGTGCCTAAACCCACCTACCACCCTATCTATCCACGGCTTGCGCATCCCATCTCTCTGACCGGTGTAGTGCCCGCCCGCCCGCCCGCTCATTTCATCGGTTGGCTTAGGCATACGGAGTTCATTACCAGTCTAAGATCAGACCGGACCAAAGGTTGCGGCAGTAGGATCGACAGTACGCAAAGAAGGACTCGGTCGATCCTCGGCTTCCGCATCCCGCCCCTCTGGCCGGTTGAGTGCCCGTACGCTCGTTTCGTGGGTTGACTTAGGCATACGGAGTTCATTCCCAGACTAAGCATATGAAGTTCATTCCCAGTACAACATCGAACTGGACCAAGGGTTGCGGCAGCACATGCCGGGCTCGGGCATGTGCTGGTGCCGCATTTTTCTTCACCGGGGCACCATCATCGGAGCATCGTCGGAGAACCTGATCGGTGACATTGGGGTTCCGATGATCGGGGGGGCCGGGGGGGTTTGCGCACATGATGTGCGATGGGTGCTGGTACTTGAAACTTATGTTGGCCCCCTATCCCTCATGAAACCTTGAGAACTCACACCCCCTTAAAGAGCTTTTCAGATTTTACAGGTTTGCTGCCAGTAGCCATTAAAGTGTCTGAAATGGGGACACTTTTTTCAAATGGTCACAAAGTCTTGTACACTTTGAGTTTTTAGCAGAATTTTTTTGTGCATGCCAACAAAAATACAAGGATCACGTCTACCAAGTTTGGGGCCACAAATCCTTCCGGAATGAATTTACAAGCCATAAAATGGCATTGGCACACAGAAATATAAAGACGTGCCTAAACCCACCTACCACCATATCGATCCATGGCTTGCGCATCCCGTCTCTCTAGCCGACGTAGTGCCCGCTCGCCCGCCCGCTCGTTACGTCGGTTGGCTTAGACATACGGAGTTCATTCCCAGTCTAAGATCAGACCAGACCGAGGGATGCAGCAGCAAGATCAGCAGCATGCAGAGGGGGACCTGGCCTATCCCCGGCTTGTGCCTCCCGCCCCTCTGGCCGGCTGAGCACCGGAACGTTTGTTTCGTGGGTTGACTTAGGCATACGGAGTTCATTCCCAGTCTAAGTATACAGAGTTCATTCCCAGTCTAAGATCAGACCAGATCGAGGGTTGCAGCAGCACATGCTGGGCTCGGGCATGTGCTGGTGCCGTATTTTTCTTCATTGGGGCACCATCGTCGGTGCATCGTCGGAGAACCTTACCGGCGGCATTGGGGTTCCGACGATCGAGGTGGTCGGGGGGTGTGCGCACATGATGTGCGATGGGTGCTGGTACTTAGCCGTTATATTGGGCCCCTATCCCTCATCAAACCTCAAGAACTTACACCCCCTTAAGTAGCATTTGATATTTTACAGGTTTTCTACCAGTAGCCATCAAAGTGTCTGAAATGGGGACACATTTTCAAATGGTCACAAAATCTTGTACACTTCGAGTTTTTAGCTGAATTTTTTGTGCATGCCAACAAAAATACAAGGATCACGTCTACCAAGTTTAGGGCCAAAACTCCTTTCGAAAAATATTAAAATCTTGAACCGTAAAAAGTTTCAAAAATCGTGAAAAATAGAAAACGAGTCATCTTGCCATGAAACTTCACGCGAAGGCTTAAGGGACCATTGTATGAATTTACAAGCCATAAAAATGGCATTGGCATGCAGAAATACGAAGATGTGCCTAAACCCACCTACCACCCTATCGATCCACGGCTTGTCCATCCCATCTCTCTAGCCGGCGTAGTGCCCGCCCGCCCGTCCACCCGCTCGTTTCGTTGGTTGGCTTAGACATACGGAGTTCATTCCCAGTCTAAGATCGGACCAGATCAAGGGTTGCTGTAGCAAGATCGGCAACACGTAGAGGGGGACCCGATCGATCCCCGACTTGTGCATCCCGCCCCTCTGGCCGACTGAGCACCCGAACGCTCGTTTCGTGGGTTGACTTCGGCATACGGAGTTCATTCCCAGTCTAAGCATACGGAGTTCATTCGCAATCTAAGATCGAACTAGACCGAGGGTTGCAGCAGCACATGCTGGGCTCGAGCATGTGCTGGTGCCGCATTTTTCTTGATTGGGGCACGATCGTCGGAGCATCGTCGGAGAACTTTTCCGATGGCATTGGGGTTCCGGCGATTGAGGTGGTCGGGGGGGGAGTACGCACATGATGTGCAATGGGTGCTGGTACTTAGCCGTTATATTGGGCCCCTATCCCTCATCAAACCTCGAGAACTCACACCCCTTAAGGAGCATTTGATATTTTACTGGTTTCCTACCAATAGCCATTAAAGTGTCTGAAATGGGGACACTTTTTTCAAATGGTCACAAAATCTTATATACTTCGAGTTTTTAGCTGAATTTTTTTGTGCATGCCAACAAAAATACAAGGATCACGTCTACCAAGTTTGGGGTAAAACATCTTTCGAAAAAATTTTAAAAAATCCCGAACCGCCAAAAGTTTCAAAAATCGTGAAAAATAGAAAACGAGTCGTCTTACCTTGAAACTTCACTTGAATGCTTAAGGGACTATGGTATGAATTTACAAGCCATAAAAATGGCATTGGCACATAGAAATATGAAGATGTGCCTAAACCCACCTACCACCCTATAGATCCACGGCTTACGCATCCCGTCTCTGGTCGACGTAGTGCCCGCCCGCCCGCCCGCTCGTTTCATCGGTTGGCTTAGGCATACGGAGTTCATTCCTAGTCTAAGATCGGACCAGACCGAAGGTTGTGGCAATAGGATCGGCAGCACGCAGAGGGAGACTCGGCCGATCCTCGGCTTGTGCATCCCGCCCCTTTGGCCGACTGAGCGCCCGTACGCTCGTTTCATGGGTTGACTTAGGCATACGGAGTTCATTCACTGTCTAAGATCGGACCAGACCGAGGGTTGCGACAGCACATGCTGGGCTCGGGCATGTGCTGGTGCTGCATTTTTCTTTGTCGGGGCACGATCGTCGGAGCATCGTCGGAGAACTTTTTCGATGGCATTGGGGTTCCGACGATCGAGGTGGTCGGGGGGGTGTGCGCACATGATGTGCGATGGGTGCTGGTACTTAGCCGTTATATTGGGCCCCTATCCCTCATCAAACCTCAAGAACTTACACCCCCTTAAATAGCATTTGATATTTTACAGGTTTCCTACCAGTAGCCATTAAAATGTCTGAAATGGGGACATTTTTTTCAAATGGTCGTAAAATGTTGTACACTTAGAGTTTTTAGCTGAATTTGTTTGTGCAAGCCAACAAAAATACAAGGATCACGTCTACCAAGTTTGGTGCAAAAACTCCTTCCGAAAAAATTTTAAAAAATCCCAAACCGCAAAAAGTTTCAAAAATTGTGAAAAATAGAAAACGAGTCGTCTGGCCATGAAACTTCACGTGAAGGCTTAAGGGACCATTGTATGAATTTACAAGCCATAAAAATGGCATTGGCACACAGAAATATGAAGATGTGCCTAAACCCATCTACCACCCTATCAATCCACGGCTTGCGCATCCCATCTCTCTGGCTAATGTAGTGCCTGCCCGTCTGTCCGCCCGCTCGCTCGTTTCGTCGATTGGCTTAGGCGTACGGAGTTCATTCCCAGTCTAAGATTGAATCAGACCAAGGGTTGTGACAGCAAGATCAGCAGCACCCAGAGGAGGACCCAGCCGATCCCAGGCCTGTGCATCCCGCCCCTCTGGCCGGCTGAGCACCCGTACACTCGTTTTGTTGGTTGACTTAGGCATACGGAGTCCATTTCGAGTCTAAGCATACGGAGTTCATTCCCAGTCTTAGATCGGACCGGACCGAGGGTTGCGGTAGCACATTCTAGGCTCGGGCATGTGTTGGTGCTGCATTTTTCTTCGTCGGGCACCATCGCCGGAGCATCGCCGGAGAACCTGACCGGCGGCATTGGGGTTCCGACGATCGGGGGGGCCGGGGGGTGTGCGCAAATGATGTGTGATGGGTGTGGGTACTTGGCCCTTATATTGGCCTCCTATCCCTCATCAAACCTCGAGCACTCACACCCCCTTAAAGAGCATTTGAGATTTTACAGGTTTTCTGCCAGTAGCCATTAAAGTGTCTAAATTGGGGACACTTTTTTCAAATGGTCACAAAATCTTGTACACTTCAAGTTTTTGGCTGAATTTTTTTTTGCATGCCAACGAAAATACAAGGATCATGTCTACCAACTTTGGGGACAAAACTCCTTCCGAAAAAATTTTAAAAAATCTCGAACCCCAAAAAGTTTTGAAAATCATGAAAAATAGAAAAGGAGTCGTCTTGCCATGAAACTTCACGTGAAGGCTTAAGGGACCATTGTATGAATTTACAAGCCATAAAAATGGCATTGGCATGCAGAAATATGAAGATGTGCCTAAACCCACCTACCACCCTATCGATCCACGGCTTGTGCATCCCGTCTCTCTAGCCGGCGTAGTGCCCACGCACCCGTCCACCCGTTCATTTCGTCGGTTGGCTTAGACATACGGAGTTCATTCCCAGTCTAAGATCAGACCAGACTGAGGGTTGCAGCAGCAACATCGGCAGCACGCAGAGGGCGACCCGGCCGATCCCCGGCTTGTGCATCCTCCCCTCTGGCCGACTGGGCACCCGAATGCTCGTTTCGTGGGTTGACTTAGGCATACGGAGTTCATTCCCAGTCTAAGATTGGACCAGACCGAGGGTTGCAGCAGCACATGCTGGGCTCGGGCATGTGCTGGTGCCGTATTTTTCTTCGTCGGGGCACCATTGTCGGAGCATCACCGGAGAACTTTACCTGTGGCATTGGGGTCCCGACGATCGGGGGGGCCGGGGGGTGTGCGCACATGTTGTGCAATGGGTGCTGGTACTTGGCCCTTATATTGGCCCCCTATCCCTCATCAAACCTCGAGAACTCACACCCCCTTAAAGAGCATTTGAGATTTTACAGGTTTGCTGCCAGTAGTCGTTAAAGTGTCTGAATTGGGGACACTTTTTTCAAATGGTCACAAAATCTTGTTCACTACGAGTTTTTAGCTGAATTTTTTTATGCATGCCAACAAGAATTCAAGGATCACGTCTACCAAGTTTGGGGCCAAAACTCCTTCTGAAAAAATTTTAAAAAATCTTGAACCCCACAAAGTTTCAAAAATCGTGAAAAATAGAAAACGAGTCGTCTTGCCATGAAACTTCACGTGAAGGCTTAATGGACCATTGTATGAATTTACAAGCTATAAAAATGGCATTGGCATGCAGAAATATGAAGATGTGCCTAAACCCATCTACCACCCTATCGATCCACGGCTTGCGCATCCCGTCTCTCTGGCTGACGTAGTGCCCACCAGCCCACTTGTTTCGTCGGTTGTCTTAGGAATACAAAGGTCATTCCCAGTCTAAGATCGGATCAAACTGAGGGTTGCGGTAGCAGGATTGGTAGCACACAGAAGGGGACCCGACCGATCCCCGACTTGCGCATCCTGCCCCTCTGGCCGGTTGAGTGCCCGCACGCTCGTTTCGTGGGTTGACTTAGGCATACGGAGTTCATTCCCAGTCTAAGATCGGACTGGACCGAGGGTTGCGGTAGCACATGCTGGGCTCGGGCATGTGCTGGTCCCGCATTTTTCTTTGTCAGGGCACCATCGTCGGAGCATCCCCGTATAACCTGACCGGCGGCATTAGGGTTCCGGCGATCGGGGGGGCCGGGGGGTGTGCGCACATGATGTGTGATGGGTGCTGATACTTGGCCCTTATATTGGTCCCCTATCCATCATCAAACCTCAAAAACTCACACCCCCTTAAAGAGCATTTGAGATTTTATAGGTTTGCTGCCAGTATCCATTCAAGTTTTTAGCTGATTTTTTTTGTGCATGCCAACAAAAATACAAGGATCGCGTCTACCAAGTTTGGGGCCAAAACTCCTTCCGAAAAAATTTCAAAAAATCCCGAACCGTAAAAAGTTTTGAAAATCGTGAAAAATAAAAAACGAGTCGTCTTGCCATGAAACTTCACGTGAAGGCTTAAGGGACCATTGTATGAATTTACAAGCCATAAAAATAGTATTGGCATCCAGAAATATGAAGATATGCCTAAACCCACCTACCACCCTATCAATCCACGGGTTGCGCATCCCGTCGCTGGCCGGTGTAGTGCCCGCTCGTCCACTCGTTTTGTCGGTTGGGTTAGGCATACGGAGTTCATTCCCAGTCTAAGATCAGACGATCGGGGGGGCCGGGGGAGTGTGCCCACATGATGTCGATGGGTGCTGGTACTTGACCCTTATATTGGCCCCCTATCCCTCACCAAACCTCGAGAACTCACACCCCCTTAAAGAGCATTTGAGATTTTATAGGTTTGCTGCCAGTAGCCGTTAAAGTGTCTAAAATGGGGACACTTTTTTCAAATGGTCACAAAATCTTGTACACTTCGAGTTTTTAACTGAGTTTTTTTGTGCATGCCAACAAAAATACAAGGATCACCTCTACCAAGTTTGGGACCAAAATTGCTTCAAAAAAATTTTAAAAAATCTCGAACCGTAAAAAGTTTTGAAAATCATGAAAAATAGAAAACGAGTTGTCTTGCCAAGAAACTTCACGTAATGGCTTAAGGGACCATTGTATGAATTTACAAGCCATAAAAATGGCATTGGCACCCAGAAATATGAAGATGTACCTAAACCCATCTACCACCCTATCGATCCACGGCTTGCGCATCCCCTCTCTCTGGCCGACATAGTGCCTGCCCGTCCGCCCGCCCGCTTATTTCGTCGGATAGCTTAGGCATACGGAGTTCATTCCCAATCTAAGATCGGATGGACCGAGGGTTGCGGTAGCAGGATCGGCAGCACGCGGAGGGGGACCCGATCGATCCCCGACTTGCGCATCCCGCCCCTCTGGCCGGCAGAGCGCCTATACGCTCGTTTCGTCGGTTGGCTTAGGCATACGGAGTTCATTCCTAGTCTAAGATTGGACCAGACGGAAGGTTGCTATAGCAGGATCCACAGCACGGAGAGGGGGACCCGATCGATCCCCGGCTTGCGTATCCTACCCCTATGGCCGGTTGAGCACCCACACGCTCGTTTCATGGGTTGACTTAGCCATACGAAGTTCATTCCCAGTCTAAGCATACGGAGTTCATTCCCAGAATAAGATTAGACCAGACCGAAGGTTGCGGTGGCACATGCTAGGCTTGGGCATGTGCTGGTGCCACATTTTACTTCACCAGGGCACCATCGCTGGCATCGCTGGAGAACTTGATCGATGGTAATGGGGTTCCGACGATCGGGGGGGCCGGGGGGCTGTGTGCACATGCTGTCGATGGGTGCTAGTACTTGGCCCTTATATTGGCCCCCTATCCCTCACCAAACCTCGAGAACTCACACCCCCTTAGAGAGCATTTGAGATTTTACAGGTTTGCTGCCAATAGCCATTAAAGTGTCTGAAATGGGGACACTTTTTTCAAATGGTCGCAAAATCTTGTACACTTCGAGTTTTTAGTTGAATTTTTTTGTGCATGCCAACAAAAATACAAGGATCACATCTACCAAGTTTGGGGCCAAAAATCCTTTCGAAAAAGTTGTAAAAAATCTCGAATCATAAAAAGTTTCAAAAATCATGAAAAATAGAAAACGGGTCGTCCTGCCAAGAAACTTCACGTGAAGGCTTAAGGGACAATTGTATGAATTTACAAGCCATAAAAATGGCATTGGCACATAGAAATATGAAGATGTGCCTAAACCCACCTACCACCCTATCGATCCACGGCATGCGTATCCCGTCTCTCTGGCCGACGTAGTGCCCGCCCGCCCGCCCGCTCGCTCGCTCGTTTCATCGGTTGGCTTAGGCATGTGCTGGTGCCACATTTTTCATCGTCGGAGCATCATCGGAGAACCTGACTGGCAGCATTGGGGTTCTTGTGATCAGGGGGGCCGGGGGGGTGTGCGCACATAATGTGCGATGGGTGCTGGTACTTGACCCTTATATTGGCCCCCTATCCCTCATCAAACCTCAAGAACTCACACCCCCTTAAAGAGCATTTGAGATTTTACAGGTTTGCTGCCAGTAGCCATTAAAGTGTCTAAAATGGGGACACTTTTTTCAAATGGTCACAAAATCTTGTACACTTTGAGTTTTTAGCTGAATATTTTTGTGCATGCCAACAAAAATACAAGGATCACGTCATCCAAGTTTGGGACCAAAACTTTTTCTGAAAAAATTTTAAAAAATTCCAAACTGTAAAAAGTTTAAAAAATCGTGAAAAATAGAAAATGAGTCGTCTTGCCATGAAACTTCACGTGAAGGCTTAAGGGACCATTGTATGAATTTACAAGCCATAAAAATGGGATTGGCATGTAGAAGTATGAAGATGTGCCTAAACCCACCTACCACCCTATCGATCCACGGCTTGCGCATCCCGTTTCTCTGGCCGGCATAGTGGCCGCCCGCCCGCCCGCCAGCTCGTTTCGTCGGATGGCTTAGGCATACTGAGTTCATTCCCAGTCTAAGATCGCACCTGACCAAGGGTTGCGGGGGCAGGATCGGCAGCACGTAGAGAGGGACCCGGTCGATCCTCGGCTTGCCCATCCTGCCCCTCTGGCTCGCTGAGCGCCCGCAAGCTCGTTTCGTGGGTTGACTTAGGCATACGGAGTTCAATCCTAGTCTAAGCATACGGAGTTCATTCCCAGTCAAAGATCGGACTGGACCGAGGGTTGCGACTGCACATGTTGGGCTCGGGCATGTGCTGGTAACGCATTTTTCTTCGTTGGGGCACCATTGTCGGTGCATCATCGGAGAACCTCACCGGCAGCATTGGGTTTAAAGTGATCGGGGGGGCCGGGGGGGGGTGTGCGCACATGATGTGCGATGGGTGCTGGTACTTGGCCCTTATATTGGCCCCCTATCCCTCAACAAACCTCGAGAACTCACACCCCCTTAAAGAGCATTTGACATTTTACAAGTTTGCTGCCAGTAGCCATTAAAGTGTCTGAAATAGGGACACTTTTTTCAAATGGTCACAAAATCTTGTACACTTCGAGTTTTTAGCTGAATTTTTTTGCGCATGCCAAAAAAAATACAAGGATCATGTCTGCCAAGTTTGGGGCCAA
This sequence comes from Durio zibethinus, assembly GCF_047325235.1. Lineage (NCBI taxonomy): Eukaryota > Viridiplantae > Streptophyta > Magnoliopsida > Malvales > Malvaceae > Durio > Durio zibethinus. The sequence goes on along the minus strand of NC_143162.1, from coordinate 16,714,808 downwards.
AACTCCTTTTGAAAATTTTTTTAAAAATCCCGAACTGCAAAAAGTTTCAAAAATCAAGAAAAATAGAAAACGAGTCGTCTTGCCATGAAACTTCACGTGAAGGCTTAAGGGACCATAAAAATTGCATTGGCATGCAGAAATATGAAGATGTGCCTAAACCCACCTACCACCCTATCGATACATGGCTTGCGCATCCTATCTCTCTGGCCCGCATAGTGCCCGCCTGCCCGTCCGCCTGCTCGTTTCATCGGTTGGCTTAGGCATACGAAGTTCATTCCCAGTCTAAGATCAGACCAGACCGAGGGTTGCAGCAGCAGGATTGGCAGCACACAAAGGGGGACCCGATCGATCTCCGGTTTACGCATCCTGCCCCTCTGGCCGACTGAGCGCCCGCACGCTCGTTTCGTGGCTTGACTTCGGCATAAAGAGTTCATTCCCAGTATAAGCATACGGAGATCATTCCCAATCTAAGATCGGGCCGGACTGAGGGTTGTGGTGGCACATGCTGGGCTCAGACATGTGCTGGTGCCACATTTTTCTTCGTCGGGGCACCATTGCAGGAGCAATATCGAAGAACCTGACCAACGGCATTGGGATTCTGACGATCGGGGGGAGGGGGTGTGCTCATATGATGTGCGATGGGTGCTGGTACTTGGCCCTTATATTGGCCCCCTATCCCTCATCAAATCTCGAGAACTCACACCCCCTTAAAGAGCATTTGAAATTTTACAGGTTTGTTGCCAGTAGCAATTAAAGTGTCTTAAATGGGGACACTTTTTTCAAATGGTCAATAAATCTTGTACACTTTGAGTTTTTAGTTGAATTTTTTTGTGCATGCCAACAAAAATGCAAGGATCATGTGTACGAAGTTTGGGGCCAAAACTCCTCCCGAAAAAATTTTAAAAAATCCCGACCGTAAAAAGTTTCAAAAATCATGAAAAATAGAAAACGAGTCGTCTTGCCATGAAACATCACGTGAAGGCTTAAGGGACCATTGTATGAATTTACAAACAATAAAAATGGCATTGGCACGCTGAAATATGAAGATGTGCCTAAACCCACCTACCACCCTATCGATCCACGGCTTGCGCATCCCGTCTCTCTGGCCAGCGTAGTGCCCGCCAGCCCACCCGCCCACTCGTTTCATCAGTTGGCTTAGGCATACGGAGTTCATTCCCAGTATAAGATCTGGCTAGATCGAGGGTTGCGGCAATAGCATCGATAGCACGCAGAGGGGGACCTGGCCGATCTTCAGCTTGCGCATCCCGCTCCTCTGGCCAGCTGAGCATCGACACGCTCGTTTCGTGGGTTGACTTAGGCATACGGAGTTCATTCTTAGTCTAAGCGTACAGAGTTCATTCCCAATCTAAGATCAACCGGACCGAGGGTTGCAGCAGCACATGCTAGGCTCGGGCATGTGTTGGTGCCATATTTTTCTTCGCCGGAGAACCTGACCGACTGCATAGAGGTTCCGACGATCGCGGGGCCAGGGGGTGTGCGCACATGATGTGCGATGGGTGCTGGTACTTGGCCCTTATATTGGCCCCCTATCCCTCATCAAACCTCGAGAACTCACACCCCCTTAAAAAGCATTTGAGATTTTACAGGTTTGCTGCCAGTAGCCATTAAAGTGTCTGAAATGGGGACACTTTTTTCAAATGACCACAAAATCTTGTACACTTCGAGTTTTAAGCTGAATTTTTTATGCATGCCAAAAAAAAAATACAAGGATCACGTCTACCAAGGTTGGGGCCAAAACGCCTTTCGAAAATCTCGAACCGTAAAAAGTTTTGAAAATCATGAAAAATAGGAAACGAGTCGTCTTGCCATGAAACTTCACGTGAAGGCTTAAGGGACCATTGTATGAATTTACAAGCCATAAAAATGGCATTGGCACGTAAAAATATGAAGATGTGCCTAAACCCACCTACCACCCTATCGATCCACGGCTTGCACATCCCGTCTCTCTGGCCGGCGTAGTGCCCACCCTTCAGCTCCTTTCATCGGTTGGCTTAGGCATACGGAGTTCATTCCCAGTCTAAGATTAGACCAAACTGAGGTTTGCGGTAATAGGATCGACAGCACGTAAAGGGGAACCCGGTTGATCCCCGGCTTGCGTATCCCGCCCCTCTGGCCGGCTGAGCGCCCGCACGCTCGTTTTGTGGGTTGATTTAGGCATACGGAGTTCATTCCCAGTCTAAGCATACGGAGTTCATTCCCATTCTAAGATCGGACCGGACCGAGGGTTGTGACAGCACATGCTGGGCTTGGGCATGTGCTGGTGCCTCATTTTTCTTCATCGACGTACCATCCCAGGAGCATCGTCAGAGAACCTAACCGGCGGCATTGGGGTTCCGACGATCGGGGGGGCCGGGGGGGTGTGCGCACATGATGTGCGATGGGTGCTGGTACTTGGCACTTATATTGGCCCCCTATCCCTCATCAAACCTCGAGAACTCACACCCGCTTAAAGAGCATTTGAGATTTTACAGGTTTGCTGTCAGTAGCCATTAAAGTGTCTAAAATGGGGACACTTTTTTCAAATGCTCACAAAATCTTGTACACTTAGAGTTTTAAGCTGAATTTTTTTTTTGCATGCCAAAAACACTGCAAGGATCACATCTACCAAGCTTGGGGTCAAAACTCCTTCCAAAAAAATTTAAAAAAAATCCCGAACACAAAAAGTTTTGAAAATCGTGAAAAATAAAAAACGAGTCGTCTTGCCATGAAACTTCACGTGAAGGCTTATGGGACCATTGTATGAATTTACAAGCCTTAAAAATGGCATTGGCATGCAGAAATATGAAGATGTGCCTAAACCCACCTACCACGCTATCGATCCACGGCTTGCACATCCTGTCTTTCTGGCTGGCGTAGTGCCCGCCCGCCAGCTCGTTTCGTCGGTTGGCCTAGGCATACGGAGTTCATTCCCAGTCTAAGATTAGACCGAACTGAGGTTTGCGGTAGTAGGATCGACAGCATGTAAAGGGGAACCCGGTCGATCCCCGGCTTGCGCATCCCACCCCTCTGGCCGGCTGAACGCCCGTACGCTCGTTTCGTGGGTTGACTTAGGATACGGAGTTCATTCCTAGTCTAAGCATACAAAGTTCATTTCCAGTCTAAGATCGGACTGGACCAAGGGTTGCGGCAGCACATCCTGGGCTTGGGCATGTGCTGGTGCCACATTTTTCTTCGCCGGGGTGCCATCGTCAGAGCATCGTCAGAGAACCTGATCGGCGGCATTGGGGTTCTGGCTATCGAGGTTGTGCGCACATGATGTGTGATGGGTGCTGGTACTTAGCCCTTATATTGGCCCCCTATCCCTCATCAAACCTCAAGAACTCACACCCCCTTAAAGAACATTTGAGATTTAATAGGTTTGCTACCAGTAGCCATTAAAGTGTATGAAATAGGGACACTTTTTTCAAATGGCCACAAAATCTTGTACACTTTGAGTTTTTAGGTGAATTTTTTTATGCATGCCAAAAAAAATACAGGGATCACGTCTACTAAGTTTGGGGCCAAAACTCCTTCTAAAAAAATTTAAAAACATCCTGAACCGCAAAAAGTTTCAAAAATTATGAAAAATAGAAAATGAGTCGTCTTGCCATGAAACTTCACGTGAAGGCTCAAGGGACCATTGTATGAATTTACAAGCCATAAAAATGGCATTGGCACACAAAAATATGAAGATGTGCCTAAACCCACATACCACCCTATCAATCCACGGCTTGCGCATCCCGTCTCTCTGGCCTACATTCTGCTCGCCCGCCCGCCCGCTCGTTTCGTCGGTTGGCTTAGGCATACGGAGTTCATTCCCAGTCTAAGATTAGACTAGATCGAGGGTTGCGGCAGCACGCAGAGGGGGACCCGACCGATCTTCGGCTTGCACGTCCTGCCCCTCTAGGTGGCTGAGCACCCGCACGCTCGTTTCGTGGGTTGACTTAGGCATACGGAGTTCATTCCCAGTCTAAGCATACGAAGTTCATTTCCAGTCTAAGATCGGACCAGATCGAGGGTTGCGGTAGTAGGATCGGTAGCACGCAGAGGGGGACCCGACCGATCCCATGCTTGCGCATCACGCCCCTCTGGCCGGTTGAACGCCCGTACGCTCATTTCTTGGGTTGACTTAGGCATACAGAGTTGATTCCCAGTCTAAGCATACAGAGTTCATTCCCAGTCTAAGATCGGACCGGACCGAGGGTTGCGACAGCACATGCTGGGCTTGGGCATGTGCTGGTGCCGTATTTTTCTTCACCAGGGCACCATCGCAGGAGAACCTGACCGGCGACATTTGGGTTTCGAATATTGGGGGGCCGGGGGGGTGTGCGCACAGGATGTGCGATGGGTGCTCGGGCTTGGCCCTTATATTGGCCCCCTATCCCTCATCAAACCTTGAGAACTCACACCCCCTTAAAGAGCATTTGAGATTTTACAGGTTTGCTGCCAGTAGCCATTAAAGTGTTTGAAATACGGACACCTTTTTCTAATGGTCACAAAATCTTGTACACTTCGAGTTTTTGGCTGAATTGTTTTGTGCCTGCCAACAAAAATACAAGGATCACGTCTACCAAGTTTGGGACCAAAACTCCTTCAAAAAATATTTTAAAAAAATCCCGAATCATAAGAAGTTTCAAAAATCGTGAAAAATAGAAAACGAGTCGTCTTGCCATGAAACTTCATGTGAAGACTTGAGGGACCACTGTATGAATTTACAAGCCATAAAAATGGTGTTGGCACGTAGAAATATAAAGATGTGCCTAAACCTACCTACCACCCTATCAATCCACGGCTTCCGCATCCCGTCCTTCTGGCTGGAGTAGTGCCCGCCCGCCCGCTCGTTTCATCGGTTGGCTTAGGCATACGGAGTTCATTCCCAGTCTAAAATCGAACCAGACCGAGGGTTGCGATAGCAGGATCGATAGCACGTAGAGGGGGACCCGACGATCCCCAGTTTACGCAGCCCGCCCCTCTGGCCGACTGAGCGCCCGCACGCTTAATTCGTGGTTTGACTTAGGCATACGGAGTTCATTACCAGTTTAAGATTGGACCAGACCGAGGGTTGCGGCAGCACATGTTGGGCTCGGGCATGTGCTGGTGCCGCATTTTTCTTCATCGGGGCACCATCGCCGGAGCATCGCCAGAGAACCTGACTGACGGCATTGGGGTTCCGACGATCGGGGGAGCCGGGGGGGTGTGCGCACATGATATGCGATGGGTGCTGGTACTTGGCCCTTATATTGGCCCCCTATCCCTCATCAAACCTTAAAAGCTCACACCCCCTTAAAGAGCATTTGAGATTTTACAGGTTTGCTGCCAGTAGCCATTAAAGTGTCTAAAATGGGGACACCTTTTTCAAATGGTCACAAAATCTTGTACACTTCGAGTTTTTAGTTGAATTGTTTTATGCATGCCAACAAAAATACAAGGATCACGTCTACCAAGTTTGGGGCCAAAACTCCTTCCAAAAAATTTTAAAAAATCTCAGACCGTAAAAAGTTTTGAAAATCGTAAAAAATACAAAATGAGTCGTCTTACCATGAAACTTCACGTGAAGGCTTAAGGGACCATTGTATGAATTTACAAGCCATAAAGATGGCATTAGCACGCAGAAATATGAAGATGTGCCTAAACCCACCTACCACCCTATCGATCCATGGCTTACGCATCCCGTCTCTCTGGTCGGCGTAGTGCCTGCCCGGCCGCTCGTTTTGTCAGTTGGCTTAGGCATACGGAATTCATTCCCAGTCTAAGATTAGATCGGACACCATCATCGGAGCATCGTCGGAGAACCTGACCAGGGACTTTGGGTTTTCGGTGATTGGGGGGACCGGGGGGTGTGTGCACATGATGTGCGATGGGTGCTGGTACTTGGCTCCCTATCCCTCATCAAACCTCAAGAACGCACACCCCCTTAAAGAGCATTTGCGATTTTACAGGTTTGCTGCCAGTAGCCATTAAAGTGTCTGAAATTGGGACACTTTTTTCAAATGGTCACAAAATCTTGTACACTTCGAGTTTTTAGCTTAATTTTTTTATGCATGCCAACAAAAATACAAGGATCACGTCTACCATGTTTGGGGCCAAAACTCCTTCCAAAAAAATTTTAAAAGATCTCGAACCGTAAAAAGTTTTGAAAATCGTGAAAAATAGAAAACGAGTCATCTTGCCATGAAACTTCACGTGAAGGCTTAAGGGACCGTTGTAGGAATTTACAAGCCATAAAAATGGCATTGGCATGTAGAAATATGAAGATGTGCCTAAACCCACCTACAACCCTATCGATCCACGGCTTGCACTTCCCGTCTTTCTGGCCGGCGTAGTGCCTGCCCGCTCGCCCGCCTGCTCGTTTCGTCAGTTGGCTTAGGCATACGAAGTTCATTCCCAGTCTAAGATTGGACCAGACCAAGGGTTGCGACAGCAGGATCGGTAGCACGCAGAGGGGGACCCGACCGATCCCCGGCTTACGCATCCCGCCCCTCTAGCCGGCTGAACGCCCATATGCTCCTTTCGTGGGTTGACTTAGGCATACTGAGTTCATTCCCAGTCTAAGATTGGATCGGACCGAGGGTTACAACAGCACATGCTGGGCTCAGGCATGTGCTGGTGTCGTATTTTTCTTCGTTGGGGCACCATCGCTAGAGCATCACCGGAGAACCTGACCGGCGGCATTGGGGTTTCGACGATCGGGGGGGCCGGGGGAGGTGTGCGCACATGATGTGCGATTGGTACTTGTACTTGGCCCTTATATTGGCCCCCTATCCCTCATCAAACCTCGAGAACTCACACCCCCTTAAAGAGCATTTGAGATTTTAGAGGTTTGCTGCCAGTAGCCATTAATGTGTTCGAAATGAGGACATTTTTTTCAAATGGTCACAAAATCTTGTACACTTCGAGTTTTTAGCTGAATTTTTTTGGGCATGCCAACAAAAATACAAGGATTACGTCTACCAAGTTTGGGGCCAAAACTCCTTCCAAAAAAATTTTAAAAGATCCCAAACCGTAAAAAGTTTTAAAAATCGTGAAAAATAGAAAACGAGTCATCTTGCCATGAAACCTCATGTGAAGGCTTAAGGGACCATTGTACAAATTTACAAGCCATAAAAATGGCATTGCAATGCAGAAATATGAAGATGTGCCTAAACCCACCAACCACCCTATCGATCCATGGCTTGCGCTTCCCGTCTCTCTGGCCGGCGTAGTGCCCGCTTACTCGCCCGTCCGCTCGTTTCGTCGGTTAGCTTAGGCATACGGAGTTCAATCCCAGTCTAAGATTGGAATGGGCCGAGGGTTGCGGCAGCAGGATCGTTATCACGCAGAGGGGGACCCGACCGATCCCCGTCTTGTGCATCTTGCCCCTCTGGCCTGCTGAGCGCCCGCACGCTCATTTCGTGGGTTAACTTAGGCATACGGAGTTCATTCCCAGTCTAAGCATATGGAGTTCATTCCCAGTCTAAGAGCGGACCGGACCGAGGGTTGCGGCAGCACATGCTGGGCTCGAGCATGTGTTGGTGCTGTATTTTTTTTTGCCGGGGCACCATCGCCGGAGAACCTGATCGGGGGCATTGGGGTTCCGGCGATCGGAGGGGCCGGGGGGGTGTACGCACATAATGTGCGATGGGTACTGGTACTTGGCCCTTATATTGGCCCCCTATCCCTCATCAAACCTCAAGAACTCACACCCCCTCAAAGAGCATTTGACATTTTACAGGTTTGCTGGCAATAGCCATTAAAGTGCCTGAAATGGGGACATTTTTTTCAAATGGTCACAAAATCTTGTACACTTCGAGTTTTTAGTTGAAGTTTTTTTTGCATGCCAAAAAAAATACAAGGATCGAGTCTACCAAGTTTGAGGCGAAGACTCCTTCGAAAAAAATTTTAAAAAATCCTGAACCGCAAAAAGTTTTGAAAATCATGAAAAATAGAAAACGAGTCGCCTTGCCATGAAACTTCACGTGAAGGCTTAAGGGACCATTGTATGAATTTACAAGCCACAAAAATGGCATTGGCACGTAGAAACATGAAGATGTGCCTAAACCCACCTACCACCCTATCGATCCACAGCTTGTGCATCCCGTCTCTCTGGCCGGCGTTGTGCCCGTCCTCCCACCCACCCGCTCGTTTCGTCGGTTGGCTTAGGCATACGGAGTTCATTCCCAGTCTAAGATTGGACCGAACCGAGGGTTGCGACAACAAGATTGTCAACATGCAAAGGGGGACCCGACCGATCCTTGGCTTGCGCATCCCGCCCCTCTGGCCGGCTGAGCGCCCACACGCTCGTTTCGTGGGTTGACTTTGGCATACGGAGTTCATTCCCAATCTAAACATACGGAGTTAATTCCCAGTCTAAGATCGGACCGGACCGAGGGTTGCAGCAGCACATACTGGGCTCAGACATGTGCTGGTTCTGTATTTTTCTTCGTCGGGGCACCATCGCCAGAGCATCGCCGGAGAACCTGACCGGCGACATTGGGGTTCCGGCGATTGGGTGGGCCGGGGGGGTGTGCGCACATGATGTGCGATGGGTGCTGGTACTTGACCCTTATATTGGCCCCCTATCCCTCATCAAACCTCGAGAACTCACACCCCCTTAAAGAGCATTTGAGATTTTTCAGGTTTGCTGCCAATAGCCATTAAAGTGTCAGAATGGGGAGACTTTTTTCAAATGGTCACAAAATCTTGTACACTTCGAGTTTTTTGCTGCATTTTTTTATGCTTGCCAACAAAAAGACAAGGATCACGGCAGCCAAGTTCAGGGCCGAAACTCCTTCTAAAAAAATTTTAAAAAATCCCGAACCGTAAAAAGTTTCAAAAATCGTGAATAATAGAAAACGAGTCGTCTTGACATGAAACTTCACGTGAAGGCTTAAGGGACCACTGTATGAATTTACAAGCCATAAAAATGGCATTGGCATGCAAAAATATAAAGACATGCCTAAACCCACCTACCACCCTATCGATGCACAGCTTGCGCATCCCGTCTCTCTGGCCGACGTAGTGCCCGCCCGCCAGCCCTCCCGCTCGTTTCATCGGTTGGCTTAGGCTTACGAAGTTCATTCCCAGTCTAAGATCGAATCGAACTGAGGGTTGCTATAGCAAGATTGGCAGCACGTAGAGGGGGACCCAGTCGATCCCCGGCTTACGCATCTCGCCCCTCTGAATGGCTGAACACCGCACGTTCTTTTCGTGGGTTGACTTAGGCATACGGAGTTCATTCCCAGTCTAAGAATACGGAGTTCATTCCGAGTCTAAGATCGAACCAGACCGAGGCTTCCGACAGCACATGCTAGGCTCGTGCATGTATTGGTGCCGTAGTTTTCTTCGTCGGGGCACCATCGTCAGAGAACCTGACCGACGGCATTGGGGTTCCGATGATCGGGGGGGCCGGGGGGAGTGCGCACATGATGTGCGATGGGTGCTGGTACTAGGCCCTTATATTGGCCCCCTATCCCTCATCAAACCTCGAGAACTGACACCTCCTTAAAGAGCATTTGAGATTTTACAGGTTTACTACTAGTAACCATTAATGTATCTGAAATGGGGACACTTTTTTCAAATGGTCACAAAATCTTGTACACTTCGAGTTTTTACCTGAATTTTTTTGTGCATGCCAAAAAAAATGCAAGGACCACGTCTACCAAGTTCAGGGCCAAAATTCCTTCTGAAAAATTTTAAAAAATCCCGAACCGTAAAAAGTTTCAAAAATCATGAAAAATAGAAAACGAGTCGTCATGACATGAAACTTCACGTGAAGGCTTAAGGGACCAATGTATGAATTTAAAAGCCATAAAAATGTTATTGGCACGCAGAAATATGAAGATGTTCCTAAACCCACCTACCACCCTATCGATCCATGGCTTGCGCATCTCGTCTCTCAGGCCGACGTAGTGCCCGCCAGCCCGCTCGTCCGCTCGTTTCTTCGGTTGGCTTAGGCATACGGAGTTCATTCCCAGTCTAAGATCGGATCAAACCAAGGGTTGCGGCAGCAGGATCAGCAGCACGTAGAGGGGGACCCGATTGATCCCTGGCTTGCGCATCCCGCCCTTCTGGTCGACTGAGCGCCCACACTTTCTTTTCGTGGGTTGACTTAGGCATATAGAGTTCATTCCCAGTCTAAGCATACAGAGTTCATTCCCAGTCTAAGATCAGAATGGACCGAGGGTTACGACAGCACATGCTGGGCTCGGGCATGTGCTGGTGCCGTATTTTTCTTCGTCGGGGCACCATCGCCAGAGCATCACCAGAGAACCTGACCAACGGCATTGGGGTTCCGGCGATCAAGGGGCTGGGGGGTTGTGCGCACATGATGTGTGATGGATGCTGCTACTTGGCCCTTATATTGGCCCCCTATCCCCCATCAAACCTGGAGAACTCACACCCCCTTGAAGATCATTTGAGATTTTACAAGTTTGGTGCTAGTAGCCATTAAAGTGTCCGAAATGAGGACACTTTTTTCAAATAGTCACAAAATCTTGTACACTTCGAGTTTTTAGCTGAATTTTTTTATGCATGCCAACAAAAATACAAGGATCACGTCTACCAAGTTTGGGGCCAAACCTCCTTCCGAAAAATTTTAAAATATCCTGAACCGTAAAAAGTTTCAAAAATCATGACAAATAGAAAACGAGTCGTCTTGCCATGAAACTTCACGTGAAGGCTTGAGGGGCCATTGTATGATTTTACAAGCCATAAAAATGGCATTGGCACACAGAAATATGAAGATGTGCCTAAACCCACCTACCACCCTCTCCATCCACGGCTTGGCATCCCGTCTCTCTGGCCGACGTAGTGCCCGCCCGCCCGCACGTTTCGTCGGTTCGCTTAGGCATACGGAGTTCATTCCTGGTCTAAGATTGGACCGGACCAATTGTTGCGGCAGCAGGATCGGCAGCACACAGAGGGGGACCCGACCGATCCACGACTTGCGCATCCCGCCCCTCTGGCCGGCTCAGCGTCCGCGCCCTCGTTTCGTGGGTTGACTTAGGCATACGGAGTTCATTCCCAGTCTAAGATCGGACCAGACTGGAGGTTAAGGTAGCAAATGCTGGGCTCGACCATGTGCTGGTACCGCATTTTTCTTCGCTGGGGTACCATCGCCGGAGAACCTGACAGGCGGCATTGGGGTTCCGACGATCGGGGGTGCCGGGGGGTGTGCGCACAATATGTGCAATGGGTGCTGGTACTTTGCCCTTATAGTAGCCCCCTATCCCCCATCAAACCTGGAGAACTCACACCCCCTTGAAGATCATTTGAGATTTTACAAGTTTGGTGCTAGTAGCCATTAAAGTGTCTAAAATGGGGACACTTTTTTCAAATGGTCACAAAATTTTGTACACTTCGAGTTTTTAGCTGAATATTTTTGTGCGTGCCAACAAAAATACAAGGATCACCTCTACCAGTTTGGAGCCAAAAATCCTTCTGAAAAAATTTTAAAAAATTCTGAAACACAAAAGGTTTCAAAAATCGTGAAAAATAGAAAATGAGTCGTCTTGCCATTAAACTTCACGTGAAGGCTTAAGGGACCATTGTATGAATTTACAAGCCATAAAAATGGCATTGGCACACAGAAATATGAAGATGTGCCTAAACCCACCTACCACCCTATCGATCCACGGCTTGCGTATCTCGTCTCTCTAGCCAGAGTAGTGCCCGCCCGCCCGCTTGTTTCGTCGGCTGGCTTAGGCATACGAAGTTCATTCAGTCTAAGATCAGACAGGACCGAGGGTTATGGTAGTAGGATCGGTAGGACGTAGAGGGGGACCCGACCGATCCCCAGCTTACGCATCCCGCCCCTCTGCCCGGCTGAGCACCCGCACCCTCGTTTCGTGGGTTAACTTAGGCATATGGAGTTCATTCCCAGTCTAAGCAAACAGAGTTCATTCCCAGTCTAAGATCGGACTGGACAGAGGGTTGCGACAGCACATGCTGGGCTCGGGCATGTGCTGGTGTCACATTTTTCTTTGTCGGGGCACCATCGCCGGAGCATCGCCGAAGAACCTGACCGACAGCATTAGGGTTCTGGCGATCGGGGGGGCTGCGGGGGGGTGTGTGCACATGATGTGCGATGGGTGCTGGTACTAAGCCCTTATATTGGCCCCCTATCCCTCATCAAACCTCGAGAACTCACACCCCCTTAAAGAGCATTTGAGATTTTACATGTTTGCTGCCAGTAGCCATTAAAGTGTCTGAAATGGGGACACTTTTTTTCAAAAGGTCACAAAATCTTGTACACTTCGAGTTTTTAGTTGAATTTTTTTGTGCATGCCAAAAAAAATAAAAGGATCACGTCTACCAAGGTTGGGATCAAAACACCTTCCAAAAAAATTTTAAAAAATCCTGAACCGTAAAAAGTTTGGAAAATCATGAAAAATAGAAAACGAGTCGTCTTGTCTTGAAACTTCACGTGAAGGCTTAAGGGACCATTATATGAATTTACAAGCCATAAAAATGGCATTGGCATGCAGAAATATGAAGATGTGCCTAAACCCACCTACCACCCTATCGATCCATGGCTTGCGCATCTCGTCTCTCTGGCCGGCGTAGTGCCCGCCCGCCCGCTGTTTCGTCGGTTGGCTTAGGCTTATGGAGTTCATTCCTAGTCTAAGATCAGATCGAACTGAGGGTTGTGGCAATAGGATCGACAGCATGCGGAGGGGGACCTGGCCGATTCCCGGCTATCGCATTCCGCCCCTCTGGCCGGTCGAGTGCCTGCATGCTCGTTTCGTGGGTTGACTTAGGCATACGGGGTTCATTCCCAGTCTAAGCATACGGAGTTCATTCCCAGTCTAAGATCAGACCAAACCACAGGATGCAGCAGCACATGCTGGGCTCGGGCATGTGCTGGTGCCGCATTTTTTTTGTCGGGGCACCATCGTCGGAGCATCGCCAAAGAACCTGACCGGCGGCATTGAGGTTCCGACGATCAGGGGGGCCGGGGGGGTGTGCGCACATGATGTGCGATGGGTACTAGTACTTGGCCCTTATATTGGCCCCTATCCCTCATCAAACCTCGAGAACTCACACCCCCTGAAAGAGTATTTGAGATTTTACAGGTTTGCTGCCAGTAGCCATTAAAATGTCTGAAATGGGGACACTTTTTTCAAATGGCCACAAAATCTTGTACACATCGAGTTTTTAGCTAAATTTTTTTGTGCATGCCAACAAAAATAAAAGGATCATGTCTACCAAGTTTGCAGCCAAAACTCCTTTCGAAAAAATTTTCAAAAATCGTAAAAAATAGAAAACGAGTCGTCTAGCCATGAAACTTCACGTGAAGGCTTAAGGGACCATTGTATGAATTTACAAGCCATAAAAATGGCATTGGCACACAGAAATATGAAGATGTGCCTAAACCCACGTACCACCCTATCGATCCACGGCTTGCGCATCCCGTCTCTCTGGCCAGCGTAGTGCCCGCCCCCTAGCCCGCTCATTTTGTCAGTTGGCTTAGGCATACGGAATGCATTCCCAGTCTAAGATCAAACCAGACGGAGGGTTACGGCAGCAGGATCGGTAGCACGCAGAGGGGGACCCGGCCGATCCTCGGCTTGCGCATCCCGCCCCTCTAGCCAGTTGAGCACCCGTACGCTCGATTCGTGGGTTGACTTAGGCATACGGAGTTCATTCCCAGTCTAAGATCGGATCGGACCGAGGGTTGCAGCAGCACATGCTTCGGTTGGGCATGTGCTGGTGCCACATTTTTTTTCGTCGGGCCACCATCGCCGGAGCATCACTGGAGAACCTGACCGATGGCATTGGGGTTCCGGCGATCGACGGGGCCGGGGGGGGTGTGCGCACATGATGTGCGATGGGTGCTGATACTTGGCTCTTATATTGGCCCCCGATCGTTCATCAAACCTCGAGAACTCACACCCTCTTAAATAGCATATGAGATTTTACAGGTTTGCTGCCAGTATCCATTAAAGTGTCTGAAATGGGGACACTTTTTTCAAATGGACACAAAATCTTGTACACTTTGAGTTTTTAGCTGGTTTTTTTTTGTGCATGCCAACAAAAAGAAATGGATCACGTCTACCCAGTTTGGAGGCAAAAATCCTTCCGAAAAAATTTTAAAAAATCCTGAACCATAAAAAGTTTCGAAAATCATGAAAAATAGAAAATGAGTCGTCTTGCCATGAAACTTCACATGAAGGCTTAAGGGCCCATTGTATGAATTTACAAGCCATAAAAATGGCATTGGCACACAGAAATATTAAGATGTACCCAAACCCACCTACCACCCTATCGATCCACGGCTTGCGCATCCCGTCTCTCTGGCCGGAGGGCCCGCCTGCTCGTTTCGTCGGTTGGCTTAGGCATACAGAGTTCATTCCCAGTCTAAGATCAGACCAGACCGAGGGTTGCGGTAGCACACGCTGGGCTTAGGTATGTGCTGGTGCTGTATTTTTCTTTGCTAGGGCACCATCGTCAGAGCATCGCCGGAGAACCTGACCGACGGCGTTGGGGTTCCGACGATCAAGGGGGCCGAGGGGGGTGTGCGCACATGATGTGCGATGGGTGCTGGTACTTGGCCCTTATATTGGCCCCCTATCCCTCATCAAACCTCGAGAACTCACACCCCCTTAAAGAGCATTTAAGATTTTACAGGTTTGTTGCCAGTAGCCATTAAAGTGTTTGAAATTGGGACAGTTTTTTCAAATGGTCAAAAAATCTTGAACCCTTCGAGTTTTTACCTGAATGTTTTTTTGCATGCCAACAAAAATACAAGGATCATGTCTAATAAGTTTGGGGCCAAAAATACTTCCAAAAAAATTTTAAAAAATCCTGAACCGCAAAAAGTTTTGAAAATCTTGAAAAATAGAAAACGAGTCGTCTTGCCATGAAACTTCATGTGAAGACTTAAGGGACCATTGTATGAATTTACAAGCCATAAAAATGGCATTGGCATGCAGAAATATGAAGATGTGCCCAAACCCACCTACCACCCTATCGATCCACGGCTTGCGCATCCCGTCTCTCTGGCCGGCGTAGTGCCCGCCCGCCCGTCC
This sequence comes from Durio zibethinus, assembly GCF_047325235.1. NCBI lineage: Eukaryota > Viridiplantae > Streptophyta > Magnoliopsida > Malvales > Malvaceae > Durio > Durio zibethinus. The sequence goes on along the minus strand of NC_143162.1, from coordinate 16,699,800 downwards.
GCCCGGTCGTTTCGTCGGTTGGCTTTGAAATACGAAGTTCATTCCCAGTCGAAGATCGGACTGGACTGAGTGTTGTGGCAGCAAGATCAGTAGCACGTAGAGGCGGACCCGACCGATCCCCGGCTTGCACATCCCGCCCCTTTGGCCGGCTGAACGCCCGCACGCTCATTTTATGGGTTGACTTAGTCATATGGAGTTCATTCTCAGTCTAAGCATACGGAGTTCATTCCCAGACTAAGATTGCACCGGATCAAGGGTTGCGGCAGCACATGCTGGGCTCGAGCATGTGCTGGTGCCGCATTTTTCTTCGTCGGGGCACCATCTTCGGAGCATTGCTAGAGAACCTGATCGACGGCATTGGGGTTCAGACAATCGGGGGGGCCAGGGGTTGTGCGCACATGATTTGCGATGGGTGCTGGTACTTGGCCCTTATATTGGCTCCCTATCCCTCATCCAACCTCGAGAACTCACACCCCCTTAAAGAGCATTTGAGATTTTACAGGTTTGCTGCCAGTAGCCATTAAAGTGTTTGAAATGTGGACACTTTTCAAATGGTCACAAAATCTTGTACACTTCGAGTTTTTAGCTGAATTTTTTTGTGCATGCCAAAAAAAATACAAGGATCATTTCTACCAAGTTTGGGGCCAAAACTCCTTCCGAAAAAAGTTTAAAAAATCTCGAACCGCAAAAAGTTTAAAAAATAGTGAAAAATCGAAAACGAGTCGTCTTGCCATGAAACTTCACGTGAAGGCTTAAGGGACCATTGTATGAATTTAAAAGCCATAAAAATGGCATTGGCATGCAGAAATATGAAGATGTGCCTAAACCCACCTACCACCCTATCGATCCACGGCTTGTGCATCCCGTCCACCCGCCTGCTCGCCCGTTTCGTCAGTTGGCTTAGGCATATGGAGTTCATTCCCAGTCGAAGATCAGACCAGACCGAGGGTTACAGTAGCAAGATCAGCAGTACACAGAGGGGGACCCGACCTATCGCCGGCTTGCGCATCCCACCCCTCTGGCCAACTGAGCGCCCGCACGCTCGTTTCATTGGTTGACTTAGTCATACAGAGTTCATTCCCAGTCTAAGCATACGGAGTTCATTCCCAATCGAAGATCGGACCGGACTAAGGGTTACGCCAGTACATGTTGGGCTCAGGCATGTGCTGGTGCCGTATTTTTGTTCGTCGGGGTACCATCGCCGTGGCATCACCGGAGAACCTAATTGGTGGCCTTGGGGTTTCGATGATCGGGGGACCGGGGGGTGTGCGCACATGATGTGCGATGGGTGCTGGTACTTGGCCCTTATATCGACCCCGTATCCCTCATCAAACCTCGAGAACTCACACGCCCTTCAAGAGCATTTGAGATTTTACAGGTTTGCTGCCAGTAGCCATTAAAGTGTCTGAAATGAGGACACTTTTTTCAAATGGTCACAAAATATTATACACTTCGAGTTTTTGGCTAAATTTTTTTTGCATGCCAACAAAAATACAAGGATCACGTCTTCGAAGTTTGGGTCCAAAACTCCTTTCAAAAAAATTTTAAAACATCCCGAACTGCAAAAAGTTTCAAAAATCGTGAAAAATAGAAAACGAGTCGTGTTGCTATGAAACTTCACGTGAAAGCTTAAGGGAGCATTGTATGAATTTACAAGCCATAAAAATGGCATTGGCACGTAAAAATATGAAGATGTGCCTAAACCCACCTACCACCAAATCGATTCACGGCTTGCGCATCCCGTCTCTCTGGCCGACGTAGTGCCCGCCCGCCAGCCCGCCCGTTCGTTTCGTCGGTTGGCTTAGGCATACAGAGTTCATTCCTAGTCTAAGATCAGACCAGAGCAAGGGTTACAGCGGTAGGATTGGTAGCACATAGAGGGGGACCCGATTGATCCCCAGCTTGCCCATCCCGCCCCTCTGGCCGGCTGAGCACCCGCATGCTCGTTTCGTGGGTTAACTTAGCCATACAGAGTTCATTCCCAGTCTAAGCATACGAGTTCATTTCCAGTCTAAGATTTGACCGGATCGAGGGTTGTGGTAGCACTTGCTGGGCTCGGGCATGTGCTGGTGACGCATTTCTCTTCGTCGGGGCACCATCGTCGGAGCATCGCTGGAGAACCTGACCGACGACATTAGGGTTTCGACGATCGGGGGGGCCGGGGGGTGTACGCACATGATGTGCGATGGGTGCTGGTATTTGGCCCTTATATTGGCCCCCTATCCTTCATCAAACCTCGAGAACTCACACCCCATTAAAGAGCATTTGAGATTTTCCAGGTTTGCTGCCAGTAGCCATTAAAGTGTCTAAAATGGGGACACTTCTTTCAACTGGTCACAAAATCTTGTACACTTCGAGTTTCTAGCTGAAGTTTTTTCTGCATGCCAAGAAAAATGGAAGGATCACGTCTACCAAGTTTGGGGCCAAAACTCCCTCCGAGAAAACTTTAAAAAATCCCGAACTGTAAATAGTTTCAAAAATCATGAAAAATAAAAAATGAGTCGTCTTGGCATGAGGCTTCACGTGAAGGCTTAAGGGACCATTCTATGAATTTACAAGATATAAAAATGGCATTGGCACGTAAAAATATGAAGATGTGCCTAAACCCACCTACCACCCTATCGATCCACGGCTTGCGCATCTCGTCTCTCTGGCCGGCGTAGTGCCCGCCCATCCGCCTGCTCGTTTCGTCGGTTGGCTTAGGCATACGGAGTTCATTCCTAGTCTAAGATCAGACCAAAGCAAGGGTTGCGGCAGCAGGATCGGTAGCACGCAGAGGGGGACCCGACCAATCCCCAGCTTGCCCATCCCGCACCTCTGGCCGGTTGAGCGCCCGCATGCTCGTTTCGTGGGTTGAGTTTGGCATACGGACTTCATTCCCAGTCTAAGATCGGACTGGACTGAGGGTTGCAACAGCACATGCTGGGCTCGAGCTTGTGCTGCTGTCGCATTTTTCTTCACCGGGGCACCATCGCTGGAGCATCACCGAAGAATGTGATCGACAGCATTGGGGTTCCGACGATCGGGGGGCCGGGGGGTGTGCACACATGATGTGTGATGGGTGCTGGTACTTGGCCCTTATATTGGCCCCCTATCCCTCAACAAACCTCGAGAAGTCACACCCCCTTTAAAGAGAATTTGAGACTTTACAGGTTTGCTGCTAGTAGCCATTAAAGTGTCTGAAATGGGGACACTTTTTTCAATTGGTCACAAAATCTTGTACACTTCGAGTTTTTAACTGAATTGCTTTATATGCCAACAAAAATACAAGGATCACGTCTACCAAGTTTGGGGCCAAAACTCCTTCCGAAAAAATTTTAAAAAATCCCGAATTGTAAAAAGTTTCGAAAAGCGTAAAAAATAAAGAACGAGTCGTCTTGCCATGAAACTTCACATGATGGCTTCAGGGACCATTGTATGAATTTACAAGCCATAAAAATGGAATTGGCATGCAGAAATATGAAGATGTGCCTAAACCCACCTACCATCCTATCGATCCACGGCTTGCGCATCCCGTCTCTCTGGTCGGTATAGTGCCCGCCCACCCGTCCGCCCACTCGCTCGTTTCGTCGGTTGGCTTAGGCATACGGAGTTCATTCCCAGTCTAAGATCGGACTGGATCGAGGGTTACGATAGCAGGATCGGCAGCACGTAAAGGTGGACCCAGCCGATCTCCAGCTTGCGCATCCTGCCCCTTTGGCTGGCTGAGCACCCGCACGCTCGTTTTGTGGGTTGACTTAGGCATACAGAGTTCATTCACAGTCTAAAGTTGGACCAAACCGAGGGTTGCGGTAGCACATGCTGGGCTCAGGCATGTGCTGGTGCCACATTTCTCTTTGCTGGGGCACCATCGCCAGAGAACCTGACCGGCGACATTGAGGTTTCGGCGATCGGGGGGGAAGGGGGGTGTGCGCACATGATGTGCTATGGGTGTTCGTATTTGGCCCTTATATTGGCCCCCTATCCCTCATCAAACCTCAAGAACTCACACCCCCTTAAAGAGCATTTGAGATTTTACAGGTTTGCTGCCAGTAGCCATTAAAGTGTCTGAAATGGGGACACTTCTTTCAAATGGTCACAAAATCTTGTACACTTCGAGTTTTTAGCTGAATTGTTTTGTGCATGCCAACAAAAATACAAGGATCACGTCAACCAAGTTTGGGGCCAAAACTCCTTCCGAAAAAATTTCAAAATATCCCAAACCGTAAAAAGTTTCAAAAATCATGAAAAATAAAAAATGAGTCGTCTTGGCATGAAGCTTCACGTGAAGGCTTAAGGGACCATTGTATGAATTTACAAGCCATAAAAATGGCATTGGCAGGAAGAAATATGAAGATGCACCTAAACCGACCTACCACCCTATTAATCCATGGCTTGCGCAACCCGTCTCTCTGGCCGGCGTAGTGCCCGCCCGCCCGCTCTTTTCGTCGGTTGGCTTAGGCATACGAAGTTCATTCCCAGTCTAAGATCAGACCAGACTAAGGGTTCCGACAGCAGGATCGATAGCACACAGAAGGGGACCAGGCCGATCCCCGGCTTGCGCATTTCGCCCCTCTGGCTGGCTGAGCACCCGCACGCTCGTTTCATGGGTTGACTTAGGCATACAGAGTTCATTCCCAGTCTAAGCATACGGAGTTCATTCCCAGTCTAAGATCAGACCGGATCGAGGGTTGCAGCAGCACATGCTGGGCTCGGGCATGTGCTGGTGCCTTATTTTTCTTCGTTGGGGTGCAATCGTCGGAGCATCGCCGGAGAACCTGACCAACAGCATTGGGGTTCCGACGATCGGGGGGGCCGGGGGGTGTGCAGACATGATGTGCGATGGGTGCTCGTACTTGGCCCTTATATTGGCTCCCTATCCCTCATCAAACCTCGAGAACTCACACCCTCTTAAAGCGCATTTGAGATTTTATAGGTTTGCTACCAGTAGCAATTAAAGTGTCTGAAATGGGGACACTTTTTTCAAATGGTCACAAAATCTTGTACACTTCAACTTTTTAGCTGATGTTTTTTGTGCATGCCAACAAAAATACAAGGATCACGTCTACCAAGTTTGGGACCAAAACTCCTTTCGAAAAAATTTTAAAAAATCCCGAACCGTAAAAAGTTTCAAAAATCCTGAAAAATAGAAAACGAGTTGTCTTGCCATGAAACTTCACGTGAAGGCTTAAAGGACCATTGTATGAATTTAGAAGCCATAAAAATGGCATGGCACGTAGAAATATGAAGATGTGCGTAAACCCCCTACCACCCTATCGATCCACAGCTTCCGCATCCCGTTTCTCTGGCCGGCGTAGTGCTCGGCCGCCCGCCCGCTTGCCCGTTCGTTTCGTCGGTTGGCTTAGGCGTATGGAGTTCATTCCCAATCTAAGATTGGACCGGATCAGGAGTTACGACAGTAGGATTGGCAGCACGCAGAGGGGGACCCAGCCGATCCCCGGCTTGCACATCCCACCCCTCTGGCCGGCTGAGTGCCCACACGCTTATTTCGTGGGTTGGCTTAGGCATACGGAGTTCATTCCCAGTCTAAGATCCAACTGGACCGAGAGCTGTGACAGCACATTCTGGGCTCGGGCATGTGCTGGTTCACATTTTTCTTCACCGGGGCACCATCACCGGAGAACCTGATCGGTGGCATTGGGGTTCCAGTGATCGGGAGGCCGGGGGGTGTGCACACATGATGTGCAATGGGTGCTGGTACTTGGCCCTTATATTGGCCCCCTATCCCTCATCAAACCTCAAGAACTCACACCCCGTTAAAAAGCATTTGAGATTTTACAGGTGTGCTGCCACTAGCCATTAAAGTGTCTGAAATGGGGATACTTTTTTCAAATGGTCACAAAATCTTGTACACTTCGAGTTTTTAGCTGAATTTTTTTTGTGCATGCCAACAAAAATACAAGGATCACGTCTACCAAGTTTGGAGCCAAAACTCCTTTCGAAAAATTTTAAAAAATCTCGAACCGTAAAAAGTTTAAAAAATCGTGAAAAATAGAAAACAAGTCGTCGTGCCATGAAACTTCACGTGAAGGCTTAAGGGACCATTGTATGAATTTACAAGCCATAAAAATGGCATTGGCACGTAAAAATATGAAGATGCACCTAAACCGACCTACCACCCTATCGATCCATGGCTTGCGCAACCCGTCTCTCTGGCCGGCGTAGTGCCCGCCCTCCTGCCCGCCCGCTTGTTTCTTCGATTCGTTTAATCATACGGAATTCATTCCCAGTCTAAGATCAGACCAGACCAAGGGTGACGGCAGCTGGATCGGTAGCACGCAGAGGGGGACCCGATCGATCCTCGGGTTGCGCATCCCGCCCCTCTGGCCTGCTGAGCGCCTGCACGGTCATTTCGTGGGTTGACTTAGGCATACGGAGTTCATTCCCAGTCTAAGATCAGATCAGACCGGGGGTTGTGACAGCACATGCTGGGCTCGGGCATGTGCTAGTGTCGCATTTTTCTTCGTTGGGGCACCATCACCGGAGCATCATCGGAGAACCTGACCGGTGACGTTGGGGTTCCGGCGATCGGGGTGCCGGGGCGCACATGATGTGCGAAGGGTGCTGGTACTTGGCGCTTGTATTGGCCCCCTATCCCTCATCAAACCTTGAGAACTAACACCCCATTAAAGAGCATTTGAGATTTTACAAGTTTGCTGCCAGTAGCCATTAAAGTGTCTGAAATGGGGACACTTTTTACAAATGGTCACAAAATCTTGTACACTTCGAGCTTTTAGCTAAATTTTTTTGTACATGCCAAGAAAAATACAAGGATCACGTCTACCAAGTTTGGGGCCAAAACTCCTTCCGAAAAATTTTAAAAAATCCCGAACCGTAAAAAGTTTCAAAAATCATGAAAAATAGAAAACGAGCCGTCGTGCCATGAAACTTCACGTGAAGGCTTAAGGGACCATTGTACGAATTACAAGCCATAAAAATGGCATTGGCATGCAGAAATATGAAGATGTACCTAAACCCACCTACCACCCATCGATCCACGACTTGCGCATCCCGTCTCTCTGGCCGGCTTAGTGCCCGCCCGCCCGTCTGCTCGTTTCTTCAGTTGGCTTAGGCATACGGAGTTCATTCCTAGTCTAAGATTGGACCAGACCGAGGGTTGCGGCAGCACATGCTGGGCTCGGGCTTGTGCTGGTGCTGCATTTTTCTTTGTCGGGGCACCATCGTCGGAGCATCGCCGGAGAACCTGACCGACGGCATTGGGTTCCGGCAATCGGGGGGCCGGGCGGGTGTGCGCAAATGATGTGCGATGGGTGCTGGTACTTGGCCCTTATATTGGCCCCCTATCCCTCATAAAACCTCAAGAACTCACACCCCCTTAAAGAGCATTTGAGATTTTACAGGTTTGCTGCCAGTAGCCATTAAAGTGTCTGAAATGGAGACACTTTTTTCAAATGGTCACAAAATCTTGTACACTTCGAGTTTTTAGCTGAATTTTTTTTTTCATGCCAAAAAAAATACAAGGATCACGTCTACCAAGTTTGGGGCCAAAACTCCTTTCAAAAAATTTTAAAAAATCTCGAACCGTAAAAAGTTTCAAAAATCATGAAAAATAGAAAACGAGTCATCTAGCACGTGAAGGCTTAAGGGACCATTGTATGAATTTACAAGCCATAAAAATGGCATTGGCATGCAGAAATATGAAGATGTGCCTAAACCCACCTACCACCCTATCGATCCACGGCTTGCGCATCCAGTCTCTCTGGCCGACGTAGTGCCCGCCCGTCCGCCCGCTCGTTTCTTCGGTTGTCTTAGGCATACGTAATTCATTCCCAGTCTAAGATCAGACCGGACCAAGGGTTACGACAGCAAGATGGATAGCACGCAGAGGGGGACTCGATCGATCCCCGGCTTGAGCATCCCACCCCCTGGCCGACTGAGCGCCCGCACGCTCATTTCGTGAGTTGACTCAGGCATACGAAGTTCATTCCCAGTCTAGGCATACAGAGTTCATTCCCAATCTACCAAGTTTTTGTGCATGCCAACAAAAATACAAGGATCACGTCTACCAAGTTTGGGGCCAAAACTCCTTCCAAAAAATTTTAAAAAATCTCGAACCGTAAAAATTTTGAAAAATCATGAAAAATAGAAAACCAGTCATCTCGCCATGAAACTTCACGTGAAGGCTTAAGGGACCATTGTACGAATTTACAAGCCATAAAAATGGCATTGGCATGCAGAAATATGAAGATGTGCCTAAACCCACCTACCACCCTATCGATCCACGGCTTACGCATCCCGTCTCTCTGGCTGGCGTAGTACCCGCCCGCACGCTCGCCCGCTTATTTCGTCGGTTGGCTTAGGCATACAGAGTTCATTCTCAGTCTAAGATCAGACTGGACCAAGGGTTATGGCAGCAAGATGGACAGCACGCAGAGGGGGACTCGACCGATCCCCAGCTTGCGCATCCCACCCACTTGGCCGGCTAAGCACCCGTACGCTCGTTTTGTGGGTTGACTCAGGCATACGGAGTTCATTCCCAGTCTAATCATACGGAGTTCATTCCCAGTCTATGATCGGATCGGACCGAGGGTTGCGGCAGCACATGCTGGGCTCGAGCATGTGTTGGTGCCGCATTTTTCTTCGTCGGGGCACCATCACCGGAGCATCGTTGGAGAACTTGACCTGCGACATTAGGGTTCCGGCAATCGGGGGGTGGGGGGTGTGTGCACATGATGTGCAATGGGTGCTAGTACTTGGCCCTTATGTTGGCCCCTATCGCTCATCAAACCTCGAGAACTCACACCCCCTTAAAAAGCATTTGAGATTTTACAGGTTTGCTGCCAGTAGCCATTAAAGTGTCTGAAATGGGGACACTTTTTTCAAATGGTCACAAAATCTTGTACACTTCGAGCTTTTAGCTGAATTTTTTGTGCAAGCCACCAAAAATATAGGGATCACGTCTACCAAGTTTGGGGCCAAAACTCTTTCCGAAAAAATTTTAAAAAATCCTGAACCATAAAAAGTTTCAAAAATTGTGAAAAATAGAAAATGAGTCGTCTCACCACGAAACTTGACGTGAAGGCTTAAGGGACCATTGTATGAATTTAAAAGCCATAAAAATGGCATTGGCATGCAGAAATATGAAGATGTGCCTAAACCCACCTACCACCCTATCGATCCACGGCTTGCGCATCCCGTCTCTCTGGCTGGCATAATGCCCGCCCACCCGTCCGCTCGTTTTGTCAGTTGGCTTAGGCATACAGAGTTCATTCCCAGTCTAAGATCAGACCAAACTGAGGGTTGTGGCAGCAGGACCGACAGCACGTAGAGGGGGACCCGACCGATCCCCGGCTTGCACATCCCGCCCCTCTGGCCGGCTGAGCGACCGCACGCTTGTTTCGTGGATTGACTTAGGTATACGGAGTTCATTCCCAGTCTAAGCATACAAAGTTCATTCCCAGTCTAAGATCGGACCAGACCGAGGGTTAAGGCAGCATATACTGGGCTCGAGGATGTGCTAGTGCTGCATTTTTCTTCGTCGAAGCATCGCCGGAGAAGCTAACCGGTGGCATTGGGGTTTTGGCGATCGGGGGGCCGGGGGGTGTGCGCACATGATGTGCAATGGGTGCTGGTACTTGGCCCTTATATTGGCCCCTTATCCCTTATCAAACCTCAAGAACTCACACTCCCTTAAACAGCATTTGAGATTTTATAGGTTTGCTGCCAGTAGCCATTAAAGTGTCTGAAATGTGGACACTTTTTTCAAATGGTCACAAAATCTTGTACACTTTGAGTTTTTAGCTAAATTTTTTTGTGGATGCCAACAAAAATAAAAGGATCACGTCTACCAAGTTTGGAACCAAAAATCCTTTCGAAAAAATTTTAAAAAATCTCACACCGCAGAAAGTTTCAAAAATCATGAAAAATAGAAAACGAGTCGTCTTGCCATGAAACTTCACGTGAAGGCTTAAGGGACCATTGTATGAATTTACAAGCCATAAAAATGGCATTGGCATGCACAAATATGAAGATGTGACTAAACCCACCTACCACCCTATCGATCCATGACTTGCGCATCCCGTCTTTCTGGCCAGCATAGTGCCTGCCCGCCCGCTCGTTTCTTCGGTTGGCTTAGGCATCTGAATTTCAATCCCCATCTAAGATCGGACCAGACTGAGGGTTGCGGTAGCAGGATCGGCAGCACGCAGAGGGGGACCCGATCGATCCCCGGCTCACGCATCCCGCCCCTCTGGCCGGTTGAGCGCCTGTACGCTCATTTCGTGGGTTGACTTAGGCATACGGAGTTCATTCCCAGTCTAAGATTGGACTGGACCGAGGGTTGCGGTAGCACATGCTGGGCTCGGGCATGTGCTGGTGTCGCATTTTTCTTTGTCGGGGCACCATCTTCGGAGCATCACCGGAGATCCTGACCGACGGCATTGGGGTTCCGACGATCGGGGGTCCGGGGGGGTGTGCGTACATGATGTGCAATGGGTGCTGGTACTTGGCCCTTATATTGTCCCCCTATCCCTCATCAAACCTCGAGAGCTCACACCCCCTTAAAGAGCATTTGAGATTTTACAGGTTTGCTGTTAGTAGCAATTAAAGTGTCTGAAATGGGGACATTTTTTTCAAACGGACACAAAATCTTGTACACTTCGAGTTTCTTGCTGAATTTTTTTGTGCACACCAACAAAAATACAAGGATCACGTCTACCAAGTTTGGGGCCAAAACTCCTTACGAAAAATTTTAAAAAATCCTGAACCAAAAAATGTTTCAAAAATCATGAAAAATAGAAAACAAATCCTCTTGCCATGAAACTTCACGTGAAGGCTTAAGGGACCATTGTATGACTTTACAAGCCATAAAAATGGCATTGGCACATAGAAATATGAAAATGTGCCAAAACCCACCTACCACTTTATCGATTCACGGCTTGCGCATCCTGTCTCTCTGGCCGGTGTAGTGCCCGCCCGCTTGTTTTGTCGGTTGGCTTAGACATACGGAGTTCGTTCCCAGTCTAAGATCAGATCGGACCAAGGGTTGCGACAGTAGGATCAGCAGCACGTAGAGGGGGACCCGATCGATCCCCGGCTTGCGCATCCTACCCCTTTGGTCGGCTGAGCGCCCGCATACTCGTGTCGTGGGTTGACTTAGGCATACGAAGTTCATTCCCAGTCTAAGCATACGAAGTTCGTTTCTAGTCTAAGATCGGACCAGACCGAGGGTTGCGGCAACACATGCTGGGCTCGAGCATGTGCTGCTGCCATATTTTTCTTCGTCGGGGCACCATTGTCGGAGAACCTTACCGGCGGCATTGGGGTTCCGACGATCGGAGGGGCCGAGGGGGTGTGCGCACATGATGTGCGATGCGTGCTGGTACTTGGCCCTTATATTGGCCCCTTATCCCTCATCAAACCTTGAGAACTCACACCCCCATAAAGAGCATTTGAGATTTTACAGGTTTGCTGCCAGTAGCCATTAAAGTGTCTGAAATGGGGACACTTTTTTCAAATGGTCACAAAATCTTGTACACTTTGAGTTTTTAACTAAATTTTTTTATGCATGCCAACAAAATACAAGGATCACGTCTACCAAGTTTGGGACCAAAACTCCTTTCGAAAAAACTTTAAAAAATCCTGAACCGTAAAAAGTTTCAAAAATCGTGAAAAATAGAAAATGAGTCATCTTGCCATGGAACTTCACGTGAAGGCTTAAAGGACCATTGTATGAATTTACAAGCCACAAAAATGGCATTGGCACGTAGAAATATGAAGATGTGCCTAAACCCACCTACGACCCTATCAATCCATGGCTTACGCATCCCGTCTCTCTGGTCGATGTAGTGCCCGCTCGCCTGCCTGCCCGCTCATTTCATCGGTTGGCTTACGCATACGGAATTCATTCCCAGTCTAAGATCAAACCGGATAGAGGGTTGTGGCAGCAGGATCGGCAGCATGCATTGGGGGTCCCGATCGATCCCCGGGTTGCGCATCACGCCCCTCTGGCCGGCTGAGTGCCCGCCCGCTCGTTTCGTGGGTTGACTTAGGCATACGGAGTTCATTCCCAGTCTAAGCATACGGAGTTCATTCCCAGTCTAAGATCGGATCAGACCAAGGGTTGTGATAGCACATGCTGGGCTCGGGCATGTGCTGGTGCCGCATTTTTCTTCGTCGGGGCACCATCATTGGAGCATCGCCAGAGAACCTGACTGGCGGCTTTGGGGTTCCGACGATCAGAGGGGTGTGCACACATGATGTGCGATGGGTGGTGGTACTTGGCCCTTATATTGGCCCCCTATCCCTCATCAAACCTCGAGAACTCTCACCCCCTTAAAGAGCATTTGAGATTTTACAGGTTTGCTGCCAGTAGCCATTAAAGTCTCTGAAATGGGGAAACTTTTTTGAAATGGTCACAAAATCTTGTACACTTCGAGTTTTTTGCTGAATTTTTTTTTGCATGCCAACAAAAATACAAGGATCACGTCTACCAAGTTTGGGCCTAAAAATCCTTTCGAAAAAATTTTAACAAACCCCGAGCCACAAAAAGTTTCAAAAATCGTGAAAAATAGAGAACGAGTCATCTTGCCATGAAACTTCATGTGAAGGCTTAAGGGACCATTGTATGAATTTACAAGCCATAAAAATGGCACTGGCATGGAGAAATATGAAGATATGACTAAACCCACCTACCACCCTATCAATCCATGCCTTGCGCATCCCGTCTCTCTGGCTGGCATAGTACCCGCCCGCCTGCCTGCCCGTTCGTTTCGTCGGTTGGCTTAGGCATACAGAGTTCATTCCCAGTCTAAGATCAGACCAGACTGAGGGTTGCGATAACAGGATCGGCAGCTCGTAGAGGGGGACCCGACTGATTCTGGGCTTGCGCATCCCACCCCTCTGGCTGGCTGAGCACCCGCACGCTCGTTTCGTTGATTGACTTAGGCATACGGAGTTCATTCCCAGTCTAAGCATACGGAGTTCATTCCCAGTCTATGATCGGACCGGACCGCAGGTTGCGGCAGCACATGCTGGGCTCGGGCATGTGCTGGTGCCGCATTTTTCTTCGTCGGGGCACCATCACCAGAGCATCGCTGGAGAACCTGACCGACTGCATTGGGGTTCCGACGATTGGGGGGCGGGGGGTGTGCGCACATGATGTGCGATGGGTGCTGGTTCTTGGTCCTTATATTGGCCCCCTATCCCTCATCAAACCTCGAGAACTCACACCCCCTGAAAGAGCATTTGAGATTTTACAGGTTTGCTGCCAGTTGCCGTTAAAGTGTCTGAAATGGGGACACTTTTTTCAATTGGTCACAAAATCTTGTACAGTTCGAGCTTTAGCTGAATTTTTTTGTGCATGCCAAAAAAAATACAAGGATCATGTCTACCAAGTTTGGGGCCAAAACTCCTTTCGAAAAAGTTTTAAAAAATCCCGCACCCCAAAAAGTTTCAAAAATAATGAAAAATAGAAAACGTGTCGTTTTGCCATGAAACTTCAAGTGAAGGCTTAAGGGACCATTGTATGAATTTACAAGCCATAAAAATGGCGTTGGCATGCAGAAATATGAAGATGTGCCTAAACCCACCGACCACCCTATCGATCCACGGCTTGTGCATCTCGTCTCTCTGGCCAGCGTAGTGCCCGCCCATCTGCCCGCCCGCTCATTTCGTCGGTTGGCTTAGGCATACGGAGTTCAGACCCAGTCTAAGATCAGACCGGATGAAGGGTTACAGTAGCAGGATCACCAGTACACAGAGGGGGACCCGACCGATCCTTGACTTGCGCATCTCTCCCCTCTGGCCGACTGAGCGCCCGCACGCTCATTTCATGGGTTGACTTAGGCATACGAAGTTCATTCCCAGTCTAACCATACGAAGTTCATTCCCCATCTAAGATTGGACTAGACCGAGGGTTGCGGCTGCACATGCTGGGCTCGAGGAAGTGCTGGTGCCGTATTTTTCTTCGTCGGGGCACCATCGCCGGAGCATTGCCGGAGAACCTGACCGGCCGCATTGGGCTTTCGACGATTGGGGGGGTGTGCATACATGATGTGTGATGGGTGCTGGTACTTGGCCCTTATATTGGCCCCCTACCCCTAATCAAACCTCGAGAACTCACACCCTCTTAAAGAGCATTTGAGATTTTACAGGTTTGCTGCCAGTAGTCGTTAAAGTGTCTGAAATGGGGACACTTTTTTCAAATGGTCACAAAATCTTGTACACTTTGAGTTTTTAGCTGAATTGTTTTGTGCATGCCAACCAAAATACAAGGATCACGTCTACTAAGTTTGGGGCCAAAACTCCTTTCGAAAAAATTTTAAAAAATCCCGAATAGTAAAAAGTTTCGAAAATCATGAAACATAGAAAACGAGTCATCTTGCCATGAAACTTCATGTGAAGGCTTAAGGGACCATTGTATGAATTTACAATCCATAAAAATGGTGTTGGCATGTAGAAATATGAAGATGTGCCTAAACCTACCTACCACCCTATTGATCCACGGCATGTGCATCCCGTCTCTCTGGCCGACGTAGTGCCCACCTGCCCGTCCGCTCGTTTCGTCGGTTCGCTAAGGCATACGGAGTTCATTCCCAGTCTAAGATCGGATCAGACCGAGGGTTACATTAGCAGGATTGGCAAAACACAGAGTGGGACCTGGCCAATCCCCGGCTTGCGCATCCCGCCCCTCTGACCGGTCGAGTGGCCGCACGCTCATTTCATGGGTTGACTTAGGCATGCGGAGTTCAATCCCAGTCTAAGATCGGATCAGACCGAGGGTTCTGGTAGCAGATGCTGGGCTCGGGCATGTGCTGGTGCCAAATTTTACTTCGCAAAGGCACCATCAACGGAGCATCACCGGAGAACCTGACCGGCGGCTTTGGGTTTCTGGCGATCGGGGGTGCCGGGGGGTGTACGCACATGATGTGCGATGGGTGCTGGTACTTGGCCCTTATATTTGCCCCCTATCCCTCATCAAACCTCTAGAACTCACAGCCCCTTAAAGAGCATTTGAGATTTTACAGGTTTGCTGCCAGTAGCCATTAAAGTGTCTAAAATGGGGAGACCTTTTTCAAATGGTCACAAAATCTTGCACACTTCGAGTTTTTAGCTGAATTTTTTTGTGCATTCCAAAAAAAATACAAGGATCATGTATACCAAGTTTGGGGCCAAAACTCGTCGTGAAATAATTTTAAAAAATCCTGAACCGCAAAAAGTTTCAAAAATCGTGAAAAATAGAAGACGAGTCGTCTTGCCATGAAACTTCACGTGAAGGCTTATGGGACCATTGTATGAATTTACAAGCCATAAAAATGGCATTGGCATGCAAAAATATGAAGATGTGACTAAACCCACCTACCACCCTATCGATCCACGGCTTGCGCATCCCGTCTCTCTGGCTGGTGTAGAGCCCGCCCGCCCACCAGCCCGCTCGTTTCGTCGATTGGCTTAGGCATACGGAGTTCATTCATAGTCTAAGATCAAACCGAACTGAGGGTTGCAGCAGCAGGATTGGTAGCACGCAGAGGGGGACTCGGCTGATCCCCGGCTTGCGCATCCTGCCACTCTAGCCGGCTGAGCGCCCGCACGCTAGTTTTATGGGTTGACTTAGGCATACAGAGTTCATTCCCAGTCTAAGCATACAAAGTTCATTCCCAGTCTATGATCGGACCAGACCGAGGGTTACAGGAGCACATGCTAGGCTCGGGCATGTGCTGGTGCCGTATTTTTCTTTACCGGGTCACCATCGCCGGAGAACCTGACCGGAGGCATTGGGGTTCCGGAGATCGGGGGTACCGGGGGGGTGTGCACACATGATGTGCGATGGGAGCTGGTACTTGGCCCTTATATTGGCCCCCTATCCCTCATCAAACCTCGAGAACTCACACCCGCTTAAAGAGCATTTGAGATTTTACAAGTTTGCTGCCAGTAGCCATTAAAGTGTCTGAAATGGGGGCACTTTTTTCAAATGGTCACAATATCTTGTACACTTCGAGTTTTTAGTTGAACTTTTTTATGCATGCCAACAAAAATACAAGGATCATGTCTACCAAGTTTGGGGCCAAAACTGCTTCTGAAAAATTTTTAAAAAATCCCAAACCGTAAAAAGTTTTGAAAATCCTGAAAAATAGAAAACGAGTCGTCTTGCCATGAAAGTTCACGTGAAGACTTAAGGGACCATTGTTTGAATTTACAAGCCATAAAATGGCATTGGCATGCAGAAATATGAAGAAGTACCTAAACCCACCTACCACCCTATCGATCCATGGCTTGCACATCCCGTCTCTCTAGCCGGCGTAGTGCCCGCTCGTCCGTCCGCCCACTCGTTTCATCGGTTGGCTTAGGCATACGGAGTTCATTCCCAGTCTAAGATCGGATCGGATCGAGGGTTGCGGCAGCAAGATCGACAGCCCGCAAAGGGGGACCCGACCGAAGCTCAGCTTGCGCATCCCGCCCCTCTGGTCGGATGAGCGCCCGCTCGCTCGTTTCGTGGGTTGACTTAGGCATACGGAGTTCATTCCTAGTCTAAGCATACGGAGTTCATTCCCAGTCTAGGATTGGACCGGACCGAGGGTTGCGGCAGCATATGCTGGGCTCGGGCATGTGCTGGAGCCTCATTTTTCTTCACCGGGGCACCGTTGTCGGAGCATCGCCAGAGAACCTGATCGACGGTATAGGGGTTCGACGATCGGGGGGGCCAGGGGGTGTGCGTACATGATGTGCGATGGGTGCTGGTACTTGGCCCTTATATTGGCCCCCTATCCCTCATCAAACCTCAAAAACTCACATCCCCTTAAAGAGCATTTGAGATTTTACAGGTTTGCTGCCAGTAGCCATTAAAGTGTCTGAAATGGGGACATTTTTTTCAAATGGTCACAAAATCTTGTACACTTCGAGTTTTTACCTGAATTTTTTTGTGCATGCCAAAAAAAAAAAAGGATCACGTCTACCAGGTTTGGGGCCAAAACACCTTCCGAAAAAATTTTAAAAAATCCCAAACCCTAAAAATTTTCCAAAATCGTGAAAAATAGAAAATGAGTCGTCTTGCCATGAAACTTCATGTGAAGGCTTAAGGGACCATTGTAAGAATTTACAAGCCATAAAAATGGCATTTGGCACCCGAAAATATGAAAATGTGCCAAAACCCACCTACCACCCTATCGATCCACGGCTTGCGCATCCCGTCTCTCTGGTCGGCGTAGTGCCCACCCGCACGCCCACCCGCTCGTTTAATCGATTGGCTTAGGCATACAGAGTTCATTCCCAGTCTAAGATCGTTCCAGGCCAAAGGTTGCGGTAGCAGGATCAGCAGCACGCAAAGGGGGACCTGGCCGATCCCCAGCTTATGCATCCTGCCCCTCTGGCCGACTGAGCACCCGCATGCTCGTTTCGTGGGTTGACTTAGGCATCCAGAGTTCATTCCCAATCTAAGCATACGGAGTTTATTCCCAGTCTAAGATCGGACCAGACCGAGGGTTGCAGCAGCATATACTGGGCTCGGGCATGTGCTGGTGTCACATTTTTCTTTGTCGGAGCATCGTCGGAGAACCTGACCGGTGGCATTGGGGTTCCGACGATCGGGGGGCCGAGGGGGGTGTGCGCACATGATGTGCGATGCGTGCTGGTACTTGGCCCTTATATTGTCCCCTTATCTCTCATCAAACCTCAATAACTCACTCCCCCTTAAAAAGCATTTGAGATTTTACAGGTTTGCTGTCAGTAGCCATTAAAGTATCTAAAATGGGGACACTTTTTTCAAATGGTCACAAAATCTTGTACACTTCGAGTTGTTAGCTGAATTTTTTTGTGCATGCCAACAAAAATACAAGGATCACGTCCACCATACGAAGTCATTCCCAGTTTAACCATACGAAGTTCATTCCCAGTCTAAGATCGGACAAGACCGAGGGTTGCGGCTGCACATGCTGGGCTCGAGCTAGTGCTGGTGCCATATTTTTCTTCGTCGGGGCACCATCGCCGGAGCATTGCCAGAGAACCTGATCGGCCGCATTGGGGTTTCGACGATTGGGGGGGTGTGCATACATGATGTGTGATGGGTGTTGGTACTTGGCCCTTATATTGTCCCCCTATCACTCATCAAACCTCGAGAACTCACACCCCTTTAAAGAGCATTTGAGATTTTACAGGTTTGCTGCCAGTAGCCTTTAAAGTGTCTGAAATGGGGACACTTTTTTCAAACGGTCACAAAATCATGTACACTTCCATTTTTTAGCTGAATTTTTTTGTGCATGCCAAAAAAAATACAAGGATCACGTCTACCAAGTTTGGGGCCAAAATGCCTTCTGAAAAAATTTAAAAAAATCCTGAACCGTAAAAAGTTTTGAAAATAGTGAAAAATAGAAAATGAGTCGTCTTGCCATGAAACTTCACGTGAAGGCTTAAGGGACCATTGTATGAATTTACAAGCCATAAAAATGGCATTGGCATGTAGAAATATGAAGTTGTGCCTAAACCCACCTACCACCCTATCGATCCATGGCTTGCGCATCACGTCTCTCTAGCCGACTTAGTGCCCGCCCGCCCGCCCACTCGTTTCGTCGGTTGGCTTAGGCATATGGAGTTCATTCCCAATCTAAGATCAGACCGAACCAAGGGTTGCGGCAAAAGGATCAACAGCACACAGAGAGGGACCCGACCGATCCCTAGCTTACACATCCCCCTCTCTGGCCGGCTGAGCGCCCGCACGCTCGTTTCATGGGTTGACTTAGGCATACGGAGTTCATTCCTAGTCTAAGCATACGAAGTTCTTTCCCAGTCTAAGATCGGATTGGATCGAGGGTTGTGGCAGCACATGTTGGGCTCGGGCATGTGCTGGTGCCATTTTTTCGTTCGTCGGGGCACCATCGTCGGAGCATCGTCAAAGAACCTGATCGACGACATTGGGGTTTCGACGATCGGGGAGACCGGGGGGGTGTGCGCACATGGTGTCTGATGGGTGCTGGTACTTGGCCCTTATATTGTCCCCCTATCACTCATCAAACCTCAAGAACTCACACCCCCTTAAAGAGCATTTGAGATTTTACAGGTTTGCTGCCAGTAGCCATTAAAATGTCTGAAATGGGGACACTTTTTTCAAATGGTCACAAAATCTTGTACACTTCGAGTTTTTAGTTGAATTTTTTTGTGCATGCTAACAAAAATACAAGGATCACGTCTACCAAGTTTGATGCCAAAATTCTTTCCGAAAATATTTTAAAAAATCTCGATCCGTAAAAAGTTTCAAAAATCATGAAAAATAAAAAACGAGTTGTCTTGCCATGAAACTCCAGGTGAAGGCTTAAGGGTCCATTGTATGAATTTACAAGAAATAAAATGGCATTGGCATGTTGAACTATGAAGATGTGCCTAAACCCACCTACCACCCTATTGATCTACGGCTTGTGCATCCCGTCTCTCTGGCTGGCGTGGTAACTGCCTGCCCGCCCGTCCGCCAGTCCGCTCGTTTCGTCGGTTGGCTTAGGCATACGGAGTTCATTCCCAGTCTAAGATCGGACCGAACCGAGGGTTGTGACAGCAGGATCGGAAGCATGCAGAGGGAGACCCGGCCGATCCTCGGCTTGCGCATCTCGCCCATCTAGCCAGCTGAGCGCCCACACGCTCGTTTCGTGGGTTGACTTAGGCATACGGAGTTCATTCCCAGTCTAAGCATACGGAGTTCATTCCCAGTCTAAGATCGGATCGGACCGAGGGTTGCGGCAGCACATACTAGGCTCGGGCATGTGCTGGTGTCACATTTTTCTTCGTCGGGGCACCATCGCCGGAGAACCTGACCGGCGTCATTGGGGTTCCGACGATCTGGGGGCCGAGGGGGGTGTGCGCACATGATGTGCGATGCGTGCTGGTACTTGGCCCTTATATTGGCCCCTTATCCTTCATCAAACCTCAAGAAATCACACCCCTTTAAAAAGCATTTGAGATTTTACAGGTTTGCTGCCAGTAGCCATTAAAGTATCTAAAATGGGGACACTTTTTTCAAATGGTCACAAAATCTTGTACACTTCGAGTTGTTAGCTGAATTTTTTTGTGCATGCCAAAAAAAAATACAAGGATCACATCCACCAGGTTTGGGAACAAAACTCCTTCCGAAAAAATTTTAAAAAATCCCAAACCACAAAAAGTTTCAAAAATCGTGAAAAATAGAAAACGAGTCGTCTTGCCATGAAGCTTCACGTGAAGGCTTAAGGGACCATTGTATGAATTTACATGCCACAAAAATGGAATTGGCATGTAGAAATATGAAGATGTGCCTAAACCCACCTACCAACCTATCGATCCGCGGCTTGCGCGTCCCGTCTTTTTGGCCGACGTAGTGCCCGCCCGCCCGTCCGCCCGCCCGCTCGTTTCGTTGGTTGGCCTAGGCATACGGAGTTCATTCCCAGTCTAAGATCGGACCAGACTGAGGATTACGGTCGCAGGATCAGCAGCACGTAGAGGGGGACCCGGTCGATCCTTGGCTTGCGCATCCCGCCCCTCTGGCCGGCTGAGCGCCCGAACGTTCGTTTCGTGGGTTGACTTAGGCATACGGAGTTCGTTATAGTCTAAGCATACAAAGTTCATTCCCAGTCTAAGATAGGACTGGACCGAGGGTTGTGGCAGGACATGCTGGGCCCGAGCATGTGCTGGTGCCACATTTTTCTTTGCCGGGGCACCATCGTCGGAAAACCTGACCGACAGCATTGGGGTTCCGGCGATCGGGCGGGTCGGGGGGGTGTGCGCACATGATGTGCGATGGGTGCTGGTACTTGGCCCTTATATTGGCCCCCTATCCCTCATCAAACCTTGAGAACTCACACCCCCTTAAAGAGCATTTGAGATTTTACGGGTTTGCTGCCTGTAGCCGTTACATTGTCTGAAATGGGGACACTTTTTCCTAGTGGTCACAAAATCTTGTACACTTTGAGTTTTTAGTTGAATTTTTTTGTGCATGCCAACAAAAATAAAAGGATCATGTCCACCAAGTTTGGGGCCAAAACTCCTTCCGAAAAAATTTTAAAAAATCTCGAACCTTAAAAAGTTTTGAAAATCATGAAAAATAGAAAATGAGTCGTCTTGCCATGAAACTTCACGTGATGGCTTAACGGACCATTGTATGAATTTACAAGCCATAAAAATGGCATTTGCACGTAGAAATATGAAGATGTGCCTAAACCCACCTACCATCCTATCGATCCACGGCTTATGCATCCCGTCTCTCTAGTCGGCATAGTGCTCGCCTGCCGGCCTGCCCGTTCGTTTCGTCGGTTGGCTTAGGCATACGGAGTTCATTCCCAGCCTAAGATAGGACCATACTGAGGGTTGCGGTAGCACATGCTGGGCCCGAGCATGTGCTGGTGCGATATTTTTCTTTGTCGGGGCACCATCATCGGAGAACCTGACCCGCGGTATTAGGGTTTCGACGATCGGGGGGCCGGGGGGTGTGCACAGATGATGTGCGATGGGTGCTGGTACTTGGCCCTTATATTGGCCCCCTATCCCTCATCAAACCTGGAGAACTCACACCCTCTTAAAGAGCATTTGAGATTTTATAGGTTTGCTACCAGTAGCCATTAAAGTGTTTGAAATGGGGACATTTTTTTCAAATGGTCACAAAATCTTGTACACTTCGAGTTTTTAGCTGAATTTTTTTGTGCATGCCAAAAAAATTCAAGGATCACGTCTACAAAGTTTGGGGCCAAAACTCCTTCCGAAAAAATTTTAAAAAATCAAGAATCGCAAAAAGTTTCACAGATCGTGAAAAATAAAAAATGAGTCGTCTTGCCATGAAACTTCACGTGAAGGCTTAAGGGACCATTGTACGAATTTACAAGCTGTAAAAATGGCATTGGCACATAGAAATATGACGATTTGCGTAAACCCACCTACCACCCTATCGATCCATGACTTGCGCATCCCGTCTCTCTGGCCGGTGCAGTACCTGCCCACCCGTTCGTTTCGTCGGTTGGTTTAGGCATATAGAGTTAATTCCTAGTCTACGATTGGACCAGACCAAGGGTTGTGGCAGTAGGATCGACAGGTCGTAGTGGGGGACCCGATCGATCCCCGGCTTGCGTATCCCGCCCCTCTGGCCGGCTAAGTGCCCGCACGCTCGTTTCGTGGGTTGACTTAGGCATACAGAGTTCATTCCTAGTCTAAGCATACGAAGTTCATTCTCAGTCTAAGATCGGACTGGACCGAGGTTTACGGCAGCACATGCTGGGCTCGGGCATGTACTGGTGCCGTATTTTTCTTTGTCGGGGCACCATCACCGGAGAACTTGACCGACGGCATTAGGGTTCCGACGATCAGGCGGGCCAGGGGGGTGTGCGCACATGATGTGCGATGGGTGCTGGTACTTGGCCCTTATATTGGCCCCCTATCCCTCATCAAACCTCGAGAACTCACACCCCCTTAAAGAGCATTTAAGATTTTACAGGTTTGCTGCCAGTAGCCATTAAAGTGTCTGAAATGGGGACACTTTTTTCAAATGGTCACAAAATCTTGTACACTTCGAGTTTTTAGCTGAATTGTTTTGTGCATGCCAACAAAAATACAAGGATCACATCTACCAAGTTTGGGGCCAAAACTCCATCCGAAAAAATTTTAAAAAATCCCTAACCGTAAAAAGTTTCAAAAATCGTGAAAAATAGAAAATGAGTCGTCTTGCCATGAAACTTCACGTGAAGGCTTAAGGGACCATTGTATGAATTTACAGGCCATAAAAATGGCATTGGCATGCAAAAATATGAAGATGTGCCTAAACCCACCTACCACCCTATCGATCCACGGCTTACGCATCCCGTCTCTCTGGCCGACGTAATGCCTGCCCGACCGCCCGCTCGTTTCGTCGGTTGGCTTACGCATACGGAGTTCATTCCCAGTTTAAGATCGGGCTGAACCAAGGGTTGTGGTAGTAGGATCGGTAGCACGTAGAGAGGGACCCGGTCGATCCCCGACTCGTGCATCCCACCCCTCTGGCCGGCTGAGCGCCCGTACGCTCGTTTCATGGGTTGACTTAGGCATACAGAATTCATTCCCAGTCTAAGCATATGGAGTTCATTCCAAGTCTAAGATCAGATCAGACCGACGGTTGCGACAGCACATGCTGGGCTTGGGCATGTGCTGGTGCCATATTTTTCTTCACCGGGGCACCATCGTCAAAGCATCATTGGAGAACCTGACCGGCGGCATTAGGGTTCCGACGATCGGGGGGGCCAGGGGGTGTGCGCACATGATGTGCGATGGGTGCTGGTACTTGGCCCTTATATTGGCCCCCTATCCCTCATCAAACCTCAAGAACTCACACCCCCTTAAAGAGCAATTGAGATTTTATAGGTTTGCTGCCAGTAGCCATTAAAGTGTCTGAAATGGGGACAGTTTTTTCAAATGGTCACAAAATCTTGTACACTTCGGGTTTTAAGATAAATGTTTTTGTGCATGCTAAAAAAAATACAAGGATCACGTTTACCAAGTTTAGGGCCAAAACACCTTCTGAAAAAATTTTAAAAAATCCCGAACCGCAAAAATTTTCAAAAATCCTGAAAAATAGAAAATGAGTCGTCTTGCCATGAAACTTCACTTGAAGGCTGAAGGGACCATTGTATGAATTTACAAGGCATAAAAATGGAATTGACACGCAAAAATATGAAGATATGCCCAAACCCACCTACCACCCTA
This sequence comes from Durio zibethinus, assembly GCF_047325235.1. NCBI lineage: Eukaryota > Viridiplantae > Streptophyta > Magnoliopsida > Malvales > Malvaceae > Durio > Durio zibethinus. The sequence goes on along the minus strand of NC_143162.1, from coordinate 16,676,163 downwards.
TCGATCCACGGCTTGCGCATGCCGTCTCTCTCGCCGGTGTAGTGCCCATCCGCCCGCCCGGCCGCTCGTTTCGTCGGTTGGCTTAGGCATACAGAGTTCATTCCCAGTCTAAGATCAGACCCGATCAAGGGTTGCGACAACAGGATCGACAACACGCAGATGGGGACCCGATCGATCCCCGGCTTGCGCATACCGCCCCTCTGGCCGGCTGAGCGCCCGCACGCTCGTTTCGTGGGTTGACTTAGGCATACGAAGTTCATTCCTAGTCTAAGCATACAGAGTTCATTCCCAGTGTAATATCGGACTGGACTGAGGGTTACGGCAGCACATGCTGGGCTCGGGCATGTGCTGGTGCCGCATTTTCCTTCGTCGGGGCACCATCACCAGAGCATCCCCGGAGAACCTGATCGACGGCATTGGGGTTTCGGCGATCGGGGGGGTGAGGGGGTGTGCGCACATGATGTGCGATGGGTGCTGGTACTTGGCCCTTATATTGGCCCCCTATCCCTCATCAAACCTGGAGAGCTCACACCCCCTTAAAGAGCATTTGAGATTTTACAGGTTTGCTACCAGTAGCAATTAAAGTGTCTGAATTGGGGACACTTTTTGCAAATGGTCACAAAATCTTGTACACTTCAAGTTTTTAGATGAATTTTTTTATGCATGCCAACAAAAATACAAGGATAACGTCTACCAAGTTTAAGGCTAAAACTCCTTCCGAAAAAATTTTAAAAAATCCTGAACCGTAAAAAGTTTCGAAAATCAGGAAAAATAAAAAAGGAGTCGTCTTGCCATGAAACTTCACGTGAAGGCTTAAGGGACCATTGTATGAATTTACAAGCCATAAAAATGGCATTGGCATGTAGAAATATGAAGATGTGCCTAAACCCACCTACCACCCTATCGATCCACGGCTTGCGCATCCCGTCTCTCTGGTCGACGTAGTGCCCGCCTGCCCGCCCGCTCGTTTCATCTGTTGGCTTAGGCATACGGAGTTCATTCCCAGTCTAAGATCAAACTGGACCGAGCGTTACGGCAGCACACAGAGGAGGACCCGACCGATCCCTAGCTTGCGCATCCCGCCCCTCTAGTCGGCTGGGCGCTCGCAAGCTCTTTTCATGGGTTGACTTAGGCATACGGAGTTCATTCCCAGTCTAAGCATACGGAGTTCATTCCCAGTCTAAGATTGGACTAGACCGAGGGTTACGACAGCACATGCTAGGCTCTAGCATGTGCTGCTACCGCATTTTTCTTCGTCGGGGCACCATCGTTGGAGCATCATCGGAGAACCTGACCGACGGCATTGGGGTTTCGACAATCGGGGATCGGGGGGTGTGCGCACATATGTGCGATAGGTGCTGGTACTTGCCCCTTATATTGGCCCCCTAGTCCTCATCAAACCTCAAGAACTTACACCCCCTTAAAAACCATTTAAGATTTTACTGGTTTGCTGCCAGTAGCCATTAAAATGTCTGAAATGGGGACACTTTTTTCAAATGGTCCCAAAATCTTGTACACTTCAAGTTTTTAGCTGAATTTTTTTGTGCGTGCCAAAAAAAATACAAGGATCACGTCTACCAAGTTTGGGGCCAAAACTCTTTTCGAAAAAATTTTAAAAAATCCCGAACCGCAAAAAGTTTCAAAAATCGTAAAATCGTCTTGCCATGAAACTTCACGTGAAGGCTTGAGGGACCATTGTTTGAATTTACAAGCCATAAAAATGGCATTGGTGCATAGAAATATGAAGATGTGCCTAAACGCACCTACCACCCTATCAATTCACAGCTTGTGCATCCCGTCCCTCTGGCCGGCGTAGTGCCCACCCGCCCGCTCGTTTCGTCGATTGGCTTAGGCATACGGAATTCATTCCCTGTCTAAGATCAAACTGAATGGAGGGTTGCGGTAGCAAGATCTACAGCATGCAGAGGGGGACCCAGCCGATCCCCAGCTGGCGCATCCCACCGCTCTGCCTGGTTGAGCGCCCGTACACTCGTTTCGTGTGTTGACTTAGGCATACGGAGTTCATTCCCAGTCTAAGCATACGAAGTTCATTTCCAATCTAAAATCAAACCAGACCGAGGGTTGCGACAGCACATGCTGGGCTCGAGCATGTGCTGGTGCCACATTTTTCTTCGTCGGGGCACCATCGTCGGAGCATCGCCTGAGAACCTGACCGACAGCATTGGGGTTCCGGTGATCGGAGGGTCGAGGGTGTGCGCACATGATGTGGGATGGCAGCTGGTAGTTGTTCCTTATATTGGCCCCCTTCCCTCATCAAACCTTGAGAACTCACACCCCCTTAAAACTCGTTTTGAAAAAATTTTAAAAAATCAAGAACCGCAAAAAGTTTCTAAAATCGTGAAAAATAGAAAACGAGTCATGCCATGAAACTTCACGTGAAGGCTTAAGGGACCATTGTATGAATTTACAAGCCTTAAAAATGGCATTGGCGCACAGAAATATGAAGATGTGCCTAAACCCACCTACCACCCTATCGATCCATGGCTTGCGCATCCTATCTCTCTGGTCGGCGTAGTGCCCGCCCGCCCATCCGCCCGTCTGCCTACTCGTTTCATCGGTTGGCTTAGGCATACGGAATTCATTCCCAGTCTAAGAATGGATCAGACCGAGGGTTGCGGTAGTAGGATCAGTAGCAAGCAGTGGGGGACCCAGCCGATCCCCGGCTTGCACATCTCGCCCCTCTGGCCAGATAAGCGCCCGCACCCTCGTTTCATGGGTTGACTTAGGCATACAGAGTTCATTCCCAGTCTAAGATCGGACCAGACCAAGGGTTACGGCGGCACATGCTAGGCTCGAGCATGTGCTGGTTCTGCATTTTTCTTTGCCAGGGCACCATCACCGGAGCATTGTTAGAGAACCTGACCGGCGCCATTGAGGTTTCAGCCAGTTGAGCGCCCGCACGCTCGTTCCGTGGGTTGACTTAGGCATACGGAGTTTATTCCCAGTCTAAGCATACAGAGTTCATTCCCAGTCTAAGAATACGAAGTTCATTCCCAGTCTAAGATCATACCGAACCGAGGGTTACGACAGCACATGCTGGGCTCGAGCATGTGTGGTGCTGCATATTTCTTCACTGGGGCACCACCGTCGGTGCATCGTCGGAGAACCTGACCGACGGCATTGGGGTTTCGACGATCGGGGGGGTGTGCGCTCATGATGTGCGATGGGTGCTGGTACTTGGCCCCTATATTGGCCCCTATATTGGCCCCCTATCCCTCACCAAACCTCGAGAACTCACACCCTCTTAAAGAGCATTTGAGATTTTACAGGTTTGCTGCCAGTAGCCATTAAAGTGTCTGAAATGGGGACACTTTTTTCAAATGGTCACAAAATCTTGTAAACTTCAATTTTTTAGCTGAATTTTTTTGTGCATGCCAACAAAATAAAAGGATCCCGTCTAACAAGTTTGGGGCAAAAACTCCTTCTGAAAAAATTTTAAAAAATCCCGAACTGTAAAAAGTTTCAAAAATCCTGAAAAATAGAAAACGAGTTGTCTTGCCATGAAACTTCACGTGAAGGCTTAAGGGACCATTGTATGAATTTACAAGCCTTAAAAATGGCATTGGCGCACAGAAATATGAAGATGTGCCTAAACCCACCTACCATTCTATCGATCCACGGCTTGCGCATCTCGTCTCTCTGGTCGGCGTAGTGCCCGCCCGCCCGTCCGCCTGTCCGCCTACTCGTTTCATCGGTTGGCTTAGCCATACGGAGTTCATTCCCAGTCTAAGATTGGATCAGACCGAGGGTTGCAGTAGCAGGATCAGCAGCAAGCAGAGGGGGACCCAGCCGATCCTCGGCTTGCGCATCTCGCCCCTCTGGCTGGCTAAGTGCCCGCACCCTCATTTCATGGGTTGACTTAGGCATACAGAGTTCATTCCCAGTCTAAGATCGGACCAGACAGAGGGTTACGGCAGCACATGCTAGGCTCGGGCATGTGTTGGTGCCACATTTTTACTTTGCCAGGGCACCATCACCGGAGCATTGTCGGAGAACCTGACCGGCGGCATTGGGGTTCCGGCGATCGGTGGGGCCCGGGGGGGTACGCACATGATGTGTGATGGGTGCTGTAACTTGGCCCTTATATTGGCCCCCTATCCCTCACCAAACCTTGAGAACTCACACCCCTTAAAGAGTATTTGAGATTTTACAGGTTTGCTGCCAGTAGCCATTAAAGTGTCTGAAATGGGGACACTGTTTTCAAATGGTCACAAAATCTTGTTCACTTCGAGTTTTTAGCTGAATTTTTTTGTGCATGCCAACAAAAATACAAGGATCACGTCTAAAAAGTTTGGGGCCAAAACTCGTTTTGAAAAAATTTTAAAAAATCAAGAACCGCAAAAAGTTTCTAAAATCGTGAAAAATAGAAAACGAGTCATGCCATGAAACTTCACGTGAAGGCTTAAGGGACCATTGTATGAATTTACAAGCCATAAAAATGGCATTGGCACGCAGAAATATGAAGATGTGCCTAAACCCACCTACCACCCTATCGATCCACGGCTTGCGCATCCCGTCTCTCTGGCCGGCGTAGTGCTCGCCCGTCCACCCGCTCGCTCGTTTCATCGGTTGGCTTAAGCATACGAAGTTCATTCCCAGTCTAAGATCGGACCGGATCGAGGGTTGTGGCAGCAAGATCAGCAGCACGTAGAGGGGGACCCGGCCGATCTCCGGCTTGCGCATCTCGCCCCTCTGGCCAACTAATCGCCCGCACGCTCGTTTCGTGGGTTGACATAGGCATACGGAGTTCATTCCCAGTCTAAGCATACGGAGTTCATTTTCAGTATAAGATAGGACCGGACCAAGGGTTCCAACAGCACATGCTATGCTCGGGCATGTGCTGGTGCCGCATTTTTCTTCACTGGGGCACCATCGTCGGATAACCTGATCGACGACATTGGGGTTCCGACGACCGGGGGGGCCAAGGGGGTGTGCACACATGATGTGCGATGGGTGCTGGTACTTGGCCCTTATATTCACCCTCTATCCCTCATCAAACCTTGGGAACTCACACCCCCTTAAAGAGCATTTGAGATTTTACAGGTTTGCTGCCAGTAGGCATTAAAGTGTCTGAAATGGGGACACTTTTTCAAATGGTCACAAAATCTTGTACACTTCGAGTTCTTAGCTGAATTTTTTTATGCACTCCAACAAAAATACAAGGATCATGTCTACCAAGTTTGGGGCCAAAACTCCTTCCAAAAAAAGTTTGAAAAATCCCGAACCGTAAAAAGTTTCAAAAATCATGAAAAATAGAAAACGAGTCGTCATGCCTTAAAACTTCACGTGAAGGCTTAAGAGACCATTGTATGGATTGACAAGCCATAAAAAAGGCATTCGCACACAAAAATATGATAATGTGCCTAAACCAACCTACCACCTTATCGATCCATGGCTTGCGCATCCTGTCTCTCTGGCCGGCGTAGTGCCCGCCCGCCCACCCGCCTGCTTGCTTCGTCGGTTGGCTTAGGCATACAGAGTTCACTCCCACTCTAAGATCAGACCGGACTGAGGGTTGTGGCAGTAGGATCAGCAGCACGCAGAGGGGGACCCGACCGATCCCCGACTTGTGCATCCTGCCCCTCTGGCTGGCTGAGCGCCCGCATGCTCATTTCGTGGGTTGCCTTAGGCATACAGAGTTGATTCCCAGTCTAAGCATACAGATTTTGTTCCTAATCTAAGATCGGACCAGACCAAGGGTTCCGACAGCACATGCTGGGCTCAAGCATGTGCTGGTGCCGCATTTTTCTTTGTCGGAGCATCGTCAGAGAACCTGACCGGCAGCATTGGGGTTCCGGTGATCGTGGGGTTGGGGGGTGTGCGCATATGATGTGCAATGGGTGCTGGTACTTGGCCCTTATATTGGCCCCTTATCCCTCATCAAACCTCGAGAACTCACACCCCCTTAAAGAGCATTTGAGATTTTACAGGTTTGCTACCAGTAGCCATTAAAGTGTTAGAAATGGGAACACTTTTTTCAAATGGTCACAAAATCTTGTACACTTCGAGTTTTTACCTAAATTTTTTTGTGCATGCCAACAAAAATACAAGGATCACGTCTACCAAGTTTGACCCAAAACTCCTTCCGAAAAAATTTTAAAAAATCCTGAACCATAAAGGGTTTCAAAAATCTTGAAAAATAGAAAACGAGTCGTCTTGCCATGAAACTTCACGTGAAGGCTTAAGGGACCATTGTATGAATTTACAAGCCATAAAAATGGCATTGGCATGCAGAAATATGAAGATGTGCCTAAAGCCATCGGCCACCCTATCGATCCATGGCTTGCGCATCCCGTCTCTCTGGCCGGCGTAGCGCCCGCCCGTCCGCCCACCCGTTCATCAAGTCGGTTGGCTTAGGCATACGCATACAGAGTGGATTCCTAGTCAAATATCAGACCAGACCGAGGGTTACGGCAGCACGTAGAGGGTGACCCGGCCAATCCCTGGCTTACCTGGCCCTCTGGCCGGCTAAGCACCCGCACGCTTGTTTCGTGGGTTGACTTAGGCATACGGAGTTCATTCCCAGTCTAAGCATACGGAGTTCATTCCCAGTCTAGGATCGTACTGGGCCGACGGTTGTGCAGCACATGCTGGCCTCGTGCATGTGCTGGTGCATCATTTTTCTTCGTCGGGGCACCATCGCCTGAGCATCACCGGAGAACCTGACCGACGGCATTAGGGTTCCGATAATCGGGGGGCCGGGGCGGGTGTACGCACATGATGTGCATTGGGTGTTGGTACTTGGCCCTTATATTGGCCCCCTATCCCTCATCAAACCTCGAGAACTCACACCCCCTTAAAGAGCATTTGAGATTTTACAGGTTTGCTGCCAGTAGCCATTAAAGTGTCTAAAATGGGACACTTTTTTCAAATGGTCACAAAATCTTGTACATTTTGAGTTTTTTGCTGAATTTTTTTGTGCATGCCAACAAAAATACAAGGATCATGTCTACCAGGTTTGGGGCCAAAACTCCTTCCGAAAGATTTTAAAAAATCTAGAACCGCAAAAAGTTTTAAAAATCATGAAAAATAGAAAATGAGTTGTCTTGCCATGAAACTTCACGTGAAGGCTTAAGGGACCATTGTATCAATTTACAAGCCATAAAATTGGCATTGGCATGCAGAAATATGAAGATGTGCCTAAACCCACCTGCCACCCTATCAATCCATGGCTTGCGCATCCCGTCTCTCTAGCCGGCGTAATGCCCGTCCGTCCGCCCGTCCGTTCGTTTCGTCGGTTGGCTTAGTCATAAGGATTTCATTCCCAGTCTAAGATCAGACCAAACTGAGGGTTGGGGCAGCAGGATCAGCAGCACGTAGAGGGGGACCTAGCCGATCCCTGGCTTGCGCATCCCACCCCTCAGGCCGATTGAGCCCTCGCACATTCGTTTTATGGGTTGACTTAGGCATACAGAGTTCATTCCCAGTCTAAGATCGAACCAGACCGAGGGTTACGATAGCACATGCTGGGCTCGAGCATGTGCTGGTGCCATTTTTTTCTTCACCGGGGCACCATCGTCCGATCATCACCGGAGAACCTGACCGGCGGTATTGAGGTTCCGGTGATCGGGGGGGCCGAGGGGTGTTTGCACATGGTGTGCGATGGGTGCTGGTACTTGGCCCTTGTATTGGCCCCCTATCCCTCATCAAACCTTGAGAACTCACACCCCCTTAAAGAGCATTTGAGATTGTACAGGTTTGCTACCAATAGCCATTAAAATGGCTGAAATAGGGACACTTTTTTCAAGTGTTCACAAAATCTTCTACACTTCAAGTTTTTAGCTGAATTGTTTTGGGCATGCCAACAAATATACAAGGATCACGTCTACCAACTTTGGGGCCGAAACTCCTTCCGAAAAAATTTTAAAAAATCTCGAACCGTAACAAGTTTTAAAAATCATGAAAAATAGAAAACGAGTCGTCTTGCCATGAAACTTCACGTGAAGCTTTAAGGGACCATTGCATGAATTTACAAGCCTCTAAAATGGCATTGGCACGTAGAAATATGAAGATGTGCCTAAACCCACCTACCACCCTATCGATCCACTGCTTGCGCATCCCGTTTCTCTGGCCGGGGCAGTGGCCGCCTGTCCGCCCATCTCGTTTCGTCGGTTGGCTTAGGCATACTGAGTTCATTCCCAGTCTAAGATCAGATCGGACCAAGGGTTGCGATAGCTGGATCGCCAGCACGCAGAGGGGGACCCAATCGATCCCCGGCTTATGTATCCCGCCCCTCTGGCCAGCTGAGCGCCCGCACGCTCGTTTCGTGGGTTGACTTAGGCATACGGAGTTCATTCCCAGTCTAAGCATACAGAGTTCATTCCCAGTCTAAGATCGGATCGGACGGGCTCGGGCATGTTCTAGAGTCGCATGTTTCTTCGTCGGGGCACCATCACCGGAGAACCTGACCGGCGGCAATAGGGTTCCGACGATCGGGGGGGTCGAGGGGGTATCCGCACATGATGTGCGATGGGTGCTGGTACGTGGCACTTATATTGGCCCCCTATCCCTCATCAAACCTCGAGAACTCACACCCCCTTAAAGGGCATTTGAGATTTTACAAGTTTGCTGCCAGTAGCCGTTAAAGTGTCTGAAATGGGGACACTTTTTTCAAATGGTCACAAAATCTTGTACGCTTCGATTTTTTGGCTTAATTTTTTTGTGCAAGCCAACAAAAATACAAGGATCAGGTCTACCAAGTTTGGGGCCAAAACTCCCTCCGAAAAAATTTTAAAAAATCCCAAACCGCAAAAAGTTTTTAAGATCGAGAAAAATAAAAAACGGGTCGTCTTCCATGAAACTTCAGGTGAAGGCTTAAGGGACCATTGTATTAATTTACAAGCAATAAAAATGGCATTGGCATGCAGAAATATGAAGATGTGCCTAAACCCACCTACCACCCTATTGATCCATGGCTTGCGCATCCCGTCTCTCTGGCCGGCGTAGTGCCTGCCCGCCCGTCTGCCCACTCATTTCATCGATTGGCTTAGGCATACAAAGTTCATTCCCAGTCTAAGATTGGATCAGACCGAGGGTTGCGGCAGCAGGATTGGCAGCACACAGACGGGGACCCGGCCGATCCTCAGCTTGTGCATCCTGCCGCTCTGGCCGGCTGAGCGCCCGCACACTCGTTTCGTAGGTTGACTTAGGAATACAGAGTTCATTCCCAGTCTAAGATCGGATCGGACCGAGGGTTGGGGCAGCACATGCTGGGCTCGGGCATGTGCTGGTGCCGTATTTTTCTTCGCCGCGGCACCATCGTCGGAGAACCTGACCTGCGGTATTGGAGTTCCGACGATCGGGTGGGCCGGGGGGGTGTGTGCACAAGATGTGCGATGGGTGCTGGTACTTGGCCCTTATATTGGCCCCCTATCCCTCATCAAACCTCGAGAACTCACACCCCCTTAAAGGGCATTTGAGATTTTACAGGTTTGCTGCCAGTAGCCATTAAAATGTCTAAAATGGGGACACTTTTTTCAAATGGTCACAAAATCTTGTACACTTCAAGTTTTTAGCTAAATGTTTTTGTGCATGCCAACAAAAATACAAGGATCACGTGTACCATGTTTGGGGCCAAAGCTCCCTCCGAAAAATTTTTAAAAAATCTTGAACCGTAAAACGTTTCGAAAATCGTGAAAAATAGAAAACGAGTCGTCTTGCCATGAAACTTCACGTGAAGGCTTAAGGGACCATTGTATGAATTTACAAGCCATAAAAATGGCATTGGCACATAGAAATATGAAGATGTGCCTAAACCCACCAACCACCCTATCGATCCATGGCTTGCGCATCCCGTCTCTCTGGCCGACGTAGTGCCTGCCCGCCCGCCTGGACGCTCATTTCGTCGGTTGGCTTAGGCATACTGAGTTCATTCCCAGTCTAAGATCAGACCAGACCGAGTGTTCTGACAGCGAGATCGGTAGCACGTAAAGGGGGACCCGACCGATCCCCGACTTGCGCATCCCGCCCCTCTAGCCGGTTGAGCGCCCGCACGCTCGTGGGTCGACTTAGGCATACAGTGTTCATTCCCAGTCTAAGCATACGGAGTTCGTTCCTAGTCTAAGATCGGACAGGACCAAGGGTTGCAGCAGCACATGCTGGGCTCGGGCATGTGCTGGTGCCGCATTTTTCTTCATCGGGGCACCATTGTCAGAACATCACCGGAGAACCTGACCGACGACATTTGGGTTCCGGTGATCGGGGGGCCGGGGGGTTGTGTCCGCACACGATATGCGATGGGTGCTAGTACTTGGCCCTTATATTAGCCCCCTATACCACATCAAACCTCGAGAACTCACACCCCCTTAAAGAGCGTTTGAGATTTTATAGGTTTCCTACCAGTAGCCATTAAAGTGTCTGAAATGGAAACACTTTTTTCAAATGGTCACAAAATCTTGTACACTTTGAGTTTTTAGTTGAATTTTTTTGTGCGTGCCAAAAAAAATACAAGGATCACGTCCACCAACTTTGGGGAAAAATCCTTCCGAAAAAATTTTAAAAAATCCCGAACCGTAAAAAGTTTTAAAAATTGTGAAAAATAGAAAAGGAGTCATCTTGCCATGAAACTTCACGTGAAGGCTTAAGGGACCATTGTATGAATTTACAAGCCATAAAACTGGCATTGGCACGCAGAAATATGAAGATGTGCCTAAACCCACCTACCACCCTATCGATCCAAGGATTGCGCATCCTGTCTCTCTGGTCGGTGTAGTGCCCGCCCGCCCACCCGCTCGTTTCATCGGTTGGCTTAGGCATACAATGTTCATCACCGGGGCACCATCACCAGAGAACTTGATCGACGGCATTGGGGTTCCGACGATCGGGGGGCCGGGGCAGTTGTTCGCATATGATGTGTGATGGGTGGTACTTGGCCCTTATATTGGCCCCCTATCTCCCATCAAACCTCGAGAACTCACACCCCCTTAAAGAGCATTTGAGATTTTACAGGTTTGCTGCCAGTAGCCATTAAAGTGTCTCAAATGGGGACACTTTTTTCAATGGTCACAAAATCTTGTACACTTCGACTTTTTACCTAAATTGTTTTGTGCATGCCAACAAAATACAAGGATCACGTTTACCAAGTTTGGGGCCAAAACTCCTTCCAAAAAAATTTTAAAAAATCCCAAACCGTAAAAACTTTTGAAAATATTGAAAAATAGAAAACAAGTCGTCTTGCCATGAAAGTTCACGTGAACTCTTAGGGGACCATTGTATGAATTTACTAGCCATAAAAATGGCATTGGCACGTAGAAATATGAAGATGTGCCTAAACCCACCAACCACCCTATCGATCCACGGATTGCGCATCCTGTCTCTCTGGCCGGCGTAGTGCCCGCCCGCCCGCCCGTTGGTTGGCTTAGGCATACGGAGTTCATTCCCAGTCTAAGATCGGACCGGACCGAGGGTTGCGGCAGCACATGCTGGGCTCGGGCATGTGCTGGTACCACATTTTTCTTCGTTGGGTCACCATCGTCGGAGCACCGCCAGAGAACCTGATCGGCGGCAGTAGGGTTTTGACGATCGGGGGTGCTGGTACTTGGCCCGTATATTGGCCCCTATCCCTCATCAAACCTCAAGAACTCACACCCCCTTAAAGAGCATTTGAGATTTTACAGGTTTGCTGCCAGTAGCCATTAAGGTGTCTGAAATGGGGACACTTTTTTTAAATGGTCACAAAATCTTGTACACTTCAAGTTTTTCACTGAATTTTTTTGTGCATGCCAAAAAAAATAAAAGGATCACGACTACCAAGTTCGGGGCCAAAACCCCTTCCAAAAAAATTTTAAAAAATCTCGAACCGTAAAAAGTTTTGAAAATCGTGAAAAATAGAAAACGAGTCGTCTTGCCATGAAACTTCACTTGAAGGCTTAAGGGACCATTGTACGAATTTACAAGCCATAAAGCTGGCATTGCACACAGAAATATGAAGATGTGCCTAAACCTGCCTACCACCTTATCGATCCATGGCTTGCACATCCCGTCTCTCTAGCCGGTTTAGTGCCCGCCTGCCCGCCCGCTTATTTCTTCGGTTGGCTTAGGCATACGGAGTTCATTCTCAGTCTAAGATCGGACTAGACCGAAGGTTGTGGCAGTAGAATCAGTAGCATGCAGAGGGGGACCCAGCCGATCCTCGGCTTCCGCATCCTGCCCTTCTGGGCAGCTGATGCCCGCACGCTCGTTTCGTGGGTTGACTTAGGCATACGGAGTTCATTCCCAGTCTAAGCATATGGAGTTCATTCCCAGTCTAAGATCGAACTGGATCGAGGGTTACGGTAGCCCATGCTGGGCTCTGACATGTGCTGGTGCCACTTTTTTCTTCGTCAGGGCACCATCACCGGTGTGTCGTCGGAGAAGTTGACCGACGGCATTGGGGTTCCGCCGATCGGGAGGACCGGGGGGTGTGCGCACATGATGTGCGATGGGTGCTGGCACTTGGCCCTTATATTGGCCCCCTATCCCTCATCAAACCTTGAGAACTCACACCCCCTGAAAGAGCATTTGAGATTTTACAGGTTTGCTGCCAGTAGCCATTAAAGTGTCTGAAATGGGGACACTTTTTTCAAATGGTCACAAAATCTTGTACACTTCGAGTTTTTAGCTGAATTCTTTTATGCATGCCAAAAAAAATACAAGGATCACACCTACCATGTTTGGGGCCAAAAATCCTCCGAAAAAAATTTAAAAAATCTCAAACTGCAAAAAGTTTCAGAAATCATGAAAAATAGAAAACGAGTCGTCTTGCCATGAAACTTCACGTGAAGGCTTAAGGGACCATTGTATGAATTTACAAGCCTTAAAAATGGCATTGGCATGCAGAAATATGAAGATGTGCCTAAACCCACCTACCACCCTATCAATCCACTGCTTGCGCATCCCGTCTCTCTGGCCGGCATAGTGCCCGCCTGCTCGCCCGCTAGCTCATTTCGTCGGTCGGCTTTGGCATACTGAGTTCATTCCCAGTCCAAGATTGGACAGGGTCGAGGGTTGTGGTAGCAGGATTGGCAGCACATAGAGTGGGACCTGATCGATCCCCGGCTTGCGCATCCCGCCCCTCTTGCCGACTGAGCACTCATACGCTCGTTTTATGGGTTGACTTAGGCGTACGGAGTTCATTCCCAGTCTAAGCATATGAAGTTCATTCCCAATCTAAGATCGGATCAGACCAAGGGTTACGACAGCATATGCTTGGCTCGGGCATGTGCTGGTGTCGTATTTTTCTTCGTCGGGGCAACATCGTCGGGGAACCTGACCGGTGGCATTGGGGTTCTAATGATCGGGGGGGCCGGGGGGTGTGCGCACATGATGTGCGATGGGTGCTGGTACTTGGCCCTTATATTGGCCCCCTAACCCTCATCAAACCTCGAGAACTCACACCCCCTGAAAGAGCATTTGAGATTTTGCAGGTTTGCTACCAGTAGCCATTGAAGTGTCTGAAATGGGGACACTTTTTTCAAATGGTCACAAAATCTTGTACACTTCGAGTTTTTAGCTGAATTTTTTTATGCATGCCAAAAAAAATACATGGATCACGTCTACCAAGTTTACGGTCAAAACTCCTTCCGAAAAAAATTTTAAAAAATCCCGAACCACAAAAAGTCTTGAAAATCGTGAAAAATAGAAAACGAGTCATCTTGCCATGAAACTTCACGTGAAGGCTTAAGGGACCATTGTATGAATTTAAAAGCCATAAAAATGGCATTGGCATGCAGAAATAAGAAGATGTGCCTAAAGCCACCTACCACCCTATCGATCCACAGCTTGCGCATCCCATCTCTCTAGTCGACATAATGCCCGCCCGCCCGCCCACCCACTCGTTTTGTCGGTTGGCTTAGGCATACGGATTTCATTCCCAGTCTAAGATCAGATCGGATTGAAGGTTGCAATAGCAGGATCGGTAGCACACAAAGGGGGACCCGATCGATCCCCGAGATGCACGCTCATTTCATGGGTTGACTTAGGCATACGGAGTTCATTACCAGTCTAAGTATACGGAGTTCATTCCCAGTCTAAGATCGGACCGGACCGAGGGCTACAGCAGCACATGCTAGGCTCGGGCATGTGCTGGTGTCGCATTTTTCTTCGTCGGGGCACCGTCGTCGGAGCATCACTAGAGAGCCTCACCGGTGGCATTGGGGTTCGGACGATTGGTGGGGCAGGGGGTGTACGCACATGATGTGCGATGGGTGCTGGTACTTGGCCCTTAGGCATACGAAGTTCGTTCCCAGTCTAAGATCGGATCAGACCGATGCTGCGGTAGCACATGCTGGGCTCAAGCATGTGCTAGTGCCACATTTTTCTTCGTTGGGGCACCATCACCAGAGCATCGTCGGAGAACCTGACCGACGGTATTGGGGTTTCAACGATCAGGGGGGCCGGGGGGTGTACGCACATGATGTGCGATGGGTGCTCGTACTTGGCCCTTATATTGGCCCCCTATCCCTCATCAAACCTCGAGAACTCACACCCCCTTAAAGAGCATTTGAGATTTTATAGGTTTGCAGCCAGTAGCCATTAAAGTGTCTAAAATGGGGACACTTTTTTCGAATGGTCACAAAATCTTGTTCACTTCGAGTTTTTAGCTGAGTTTTTTTGTGCATGCCAAAAAAAATACAAGGATCACATCTACCAATTTTGGGGCCAAAACTCCTTCTGAAAAAATTTTAAAAAATCTTGAACCGCAAAAAGTTTCAAAAATCGTGAAAAATAGAAAACGAGTCTTCTTGCCATGAAACTTCACGTGAAGGCCTAAGGGACCATTGTATGAATTTACAAGCCATAAAAATGGCATTGGCACTCAGAAATATGAAGATGTGCCTAAACCCACCTACCACCCTATCCAACCACGGCTTGCACATCCCGTCTCTCTGGCCGACGTAGTGCCCGTCCGCCCATCCGCCCGCTCATTTCGTCGATTGGCTTAGGCATATGAAGTTCATTCCCAGTCTAAGATCAGATCGGACCAAGGGTTGTGGCAGTAGGATCGGCAGCACGCAGAGAGGGACCCGACCAATCCTCAGCTTACGCATCCCGCCCCTCTGGCCGGCTGAGCGCCCGCACGCTCATTTTATGGGTTGACTTAGGCATACAGAGTTCATTACCAGTGTAAGCATATGGAGTTCATTCCCAGTCTAAGATCAGATCGGACCAAGGGCTGCGGTAGCACATGCTAGGCTCGGGCATGTGCTGGTGTCGCATTTTTCTTCGTCGAGGCACCGTCACCGGAGCATCACCAGAGAGCCTCACTGGTGGCATTGGGGTTTCGACGATCGGTGGGGCAGGGGGTGTGCGCACATGATGTGTGATGGGTGCTGGTACTTGGCCCTTAGGCATACGAAGTTCGTTCCCAATCTAAAATCGGATCAGACCGACACTGCGACAGCACATGCTGGTTTCGAGCATGTGCTAGTGCCACATTTTTCTTCGTTGGGGCACCATCACCGAAGCATCGCCGGAGAACCTGACCGGTGGCATTAGGGTTTCTGCGATCGAGGGGGCCGGGGGGTGTACGCACATGATGTGCGATGGGTGCTGGTACTTAGCCCTTAGGCATACGAAGTTCGTTCCCAGTCTAAGATCGGACAAGACCAAGGGCTGCGGTAGCACATGTTAGGCTCGAGCATGTGCTGGTGCCACATTTTTCTTTGTTGGGGCACCATCACCGGAGAACCTGACCAGTGGCATTGGGGTTCCTGCGATCTGGGGGCCGGGGGGTGTACGCACTTGATGTGCGATGGGTGCTAGTACTTAGCCCTTATATTGGCCCTTATATGGCATTGGCACGTAGAAATATGAAGATGTGCCTAAACCCACCTACCACCCTATCGATCCACGGCTTGCACATGCCGTCTCTCTGGCCGACGTAGTGCTCGCCCGCCCGCCTGCTCGCTCGTTTCATCGGTTGGCTTAGGCATACAAAGTTCATTCCTAGTCTAAGATTGGACTGGGCCAAGGGTTGTGATAGCAGGATCGACAGCACGCAGAGGTGGACCCTGTTGATCCCTGGCTTGCGCATCCCACCCCTCTGGTCGGTTGAACGCCCGCACGCTTGTTTCATGGGTTGACTTAGGCATACGGAGTTCATTCCTAGTCTAAGCATATGGAGTTCATTCCCAGTCTAAGATCGGACCGGACCGAGGGTTGCGACAGCACATGCTGGACTCGAGCATGTGCTGGTGCCGTATTTTTCTTCACCGGGGCACCATCGCCGGAGCATCACCGGAGAACCTGACCGACAGCATTGGGTTTCTAGCGATCAGGGGGGCCGGGGGTTGTGCGCACATGATGTGCGATGGGTGCTGTTACTTGGCCCATATATTGGCCCCCTATCCCTCATCAAACCTCGAGAACTCACACCCCATTAAAGAGCATTTGATATTTTACAGGCTTGCTGCCAGTAGCGATTAAAGTGTCTGAAATGGGGACACTTTTTTCAAATGGTCACAAAATCTTGTACACTTGTACGAGTTGTCTTGCCATGAAACTTCACGTGAAGGCTTAACGAACCATTGTATGAATTTACAAGCCATAAAAATGGCATTGGCACACAGAAATATGAAGATGTGCCTAAGCCCACCTACCATCATATCGATCCACGGCTTGCGCATCCCGTCTGTCTGGCCATAGTAGTGGCCGCCCGTCCACTCGTTTCATCCGTTGGCTTAGGCATACGGAGTTTGTTCCCAGTCTAAGATCAGATCAGACTGAGGAGAGTGCTAGCAGGATCGGTGGTAGGCCGAGGGGGACCCGACCGATCCCCGTCTTATGCATCCCGCCACTCTGGCCGGCTGAGCGCCCACACGCTTGTTTCATGGGTTGACTTTGGCATATGGAGTTCATCCCCAGTCTAAGCATACTGAGTTCATTCCTAATCTATGATCGGATCGGACCGAGGGTTACGGTAGCACATGCTGGGCTCGAGCATGTACTGGTGCCACATTTTTCTTCGTCGGAGCATCGTCGGAGAACCTGAACGGCGGCATTGGGGTTCTGGCGATCGGGGGTTGACTTAGCCATTCGAAGTTCATTCCCAGTCTAAGCATACGGAGTTCATTCCCACTCTAAGATCAGATCGGAGTGAGGGTTGCGGCAGCACATGCTGCACTCGGGCATGTGCTAGTGCCGCATTTGTCTTCGTCGGGGCACCATCGTCGGAGCATCGTCGGAGAACCTGACCGACGGCATTGGGGTTCCGACGATCGGGGGGGCTGGGGGGTGTGCGCCCACGATGTGCGATGGGTACTGGTACTTGGCCCTTATATTGGCCCCTTATCCCTCATCAAATCTTGAGAACTCACACCCCTTTAAAGAGCATTTGAGATTTTACAGGTTTGCTGCCAGTAGCCATTAAAGTGTCTGAAATGGGGACACTTTTTTCAAATGGTCACAAAATCTTGTACACTTCGAGTTTTTAGCTGATTTTTTTTGTGCATGCCAACAAAAATACCAGGATCATGTCTACCAAGTTAGGGGCCAAAGCTCCTTCCAAAAAAATTTTAAGAAATCCCGAACCGTAAAAAGTTTCAAAAATCATAAAAAATAGAAAACGAGTCATCTCGCCATGAACCTTCACGTGAAGGCTTAAGGGGCCATTGTATGAATTTACAAGCCATAAAAATGGCATTGGTATGCTGAAATATGAAGATGTGCCTAAACCCACCTACCACCCTATCGATCCATAACTTGCGCATCCCGTCTCTCTGGCCGACGTAGTGCCCGCTCGCCTGCCCGCTTGTTTCGTCAGTTGGCTTAGGCATACGAAGTTCATTCCCAACCTAAGATTGAACTGGACCAAGGGTTGCGGTAGCAGGATCGGTAGCACGTAGAGGGGGACCCGGCCGATCTTCGGCTTGCGCATCCCGCCCCTCTGGGCGACTGAGCCCTCGCACGCTCGTTTCGTGGGTTGACTTGGCATACGGAGTTCATTCCCAATGTAAGATTGGATCGAACCGAGGGTTGCACCAGCACATGCTAGGATCAGGCATGTGCTGGTACCGTATTTTTCTTCGTCGGGGCACCATCGTCGGAGCATCATCAGAGAACTTGATCGGTGGCATTAGGGTTTCGGCGATCGGGGGGGCTGGGGGGTGTGCGCACATGATGTGCGATGGGTGCTGGTACTTGGCCCATATATTGGCCCCCTATCCCTCATCAAACCTCGAGAACTCGCAACCCCTTAAAGAGAATTTGAGATTTTCCACGTTTTCTGCCAGTAGCCATTAAAGTGTCTGAAATGGGGACACTTTTTTCAAATGGTCACAAAATCTTGTACACTTCGAGTTTTTAGCTGAATTTTTTTGTGCATGCCAACAAAAATACAAGGATCATGTCTACCAAGTCTGGGGCCAAAAATCCTTCTGAAAAAAGTTTAAAAAATCCCGAACTGAAAAAAGTTTCAAAAATAGTGACAAATAGAAAACGAGTCATCTTGCCATGAAACTTCTCGTGAAGGCTTAAGGGACCATTGTATGAATTTACAAGCCATAAAAATGGCATTGGCATGCAGAAATATGAAGATGTGCCTAAACCCACCTACCACCCTATCGATCCACGTTGTCACGGACTAAGCTTTCTCTCAACAAGCAATAGACCGTGCGGCACTTGAATGGGTGCTCCCAACCAAGTCAACCTTCAATAGATCGATATCTGAACAAATAACCATAAGCTATGGTTAGTCACAAGCATTCAAAATAAGGCACAATAAGGCAGAGGGGGACCCGACCGATCCCCGGCTTGCACATCCCGTCCCTCTAGCCGACTGAGAGCCCGCACGCTCGTTTCATGGGTTAACTTAGGCATACGGAGTTCATTCATAGTCTAAGCATACAGAGTTCAGTCCCAGTCTAAGATCGGACCAGACCAAGGGTTGCGGCAGCACATGCTGGGCTCAGGCATGTGCTGGTGTCGTATTTTTCTTCGTCGGGGCACCATCGCCGAAGCATCCCAGGAGAACCTGATCGACGGCTTTGGGGTTCCGGCGATCGGGGGTCCGGGGGGCGTGCGCACATGATGTGCGATGGGTGCTGGTACTTGGCCTTATATTGGCCTCTATCCCTCATCAAACCTCGAGAACTCACACCCCCTTAAAGAGCATTTGAGATTTTACAGGTTTGCTGCCAGTAGCCATTAAAGTGTCTGAAATGGGGACACTTTTTTCAAATGGTCACAAAATCTTGTACACTTCGAGTTCTTAGCTGAATTTTTTTGTGCATGCCAACAAAAATACAAGGATCACATCTACCAAGTTTGGGGCCAAAACTCCTTCCGAAAGAATTTTAAAAAATCCTGAACCGTAAAAAGTTTCAAAAATCATAAAAAATAAAAAAGGAGTCGTCTTGCCATGAAACTTCACGTGAAGGCTTAAGGGACCATTGTATGAATTTACAAGCCATAAAAATTTCATTGGCATGCAGAAATATGAAGATGTGCCTAAACCCGCCTACCACCCTATCGATCCATAGCTTGCGCATCCCGTCTCTTTGGTCGGCGTAGTTCCCGCCCACCCGTTCGTTTCGTCCGTTGGCTTTGGCATATGGAGTTCATTCCTAGTCTAAGATCAGACCAAACCGAGGGTTGTGGCAACAGGATCAGCAGCACGCAGAGGGGGACCCGATCGATCCTTGGCTTGTGCATCCTGCCCCTCTGGCTGGCTAAGAGCCCGCATACTCGTTTCATGGGTTAACTTAGGCATACGGAGTTCATTCCTAGTCTACGATCAAACCAAACTGAGGGTTACGGCAGCACATGCTGGGCTCGGCCATGTGCTGGTGCCGTATTTTTCTTCGTTGGGGCACCATCGCCGGAGCATCATCGGAGAACCTGACCGACGGCATTAGGGTTCCGACGATCGGGGGTACCGGGGGGGTGTGCGCACATGATGTGCAATGGGTGCTGGTACTTGGCCGTTATATTGGCCCCCTATCCCTCATCAAACCTCGAGAACTCACACCCCCTTAAAGAGCATTTGAGATTTTACAGGTTTGCTGCCAGTAGCCATTAAAGTGTCTGAAATGGGGACACTTTTTTCAAATGGTCACAAAATCTTGTATACTTCGAGTTCTTAGCTGAATTTTTTATGCATGCCAACAAAAATATAAGGATCACGTCTATGAAGTTTTAGGCCAAAACTCCTTCCGAAAAAATTTTAAAAAATCCCGAACCGTAAAAAGTTTCAAAAATCGTGAAAAAGAGAAAACGAGTCGTCTTGCCATGAAACTTCACGTGAAGGCTTAAGGGACCATTGTATGAATTTAGAAGCCATAAAAATGGCATTGGCACGTAGAAATATAAAGATGTGCCTAAACCCACCTACCACCCTATCGATCCACGGCTTACGCATCCCGTCTCTCTGGTCGGGGTAGTGCCTGCCCGCCCGCCCTTCCGCTCGTGTCGTCGGTTGGCTTAGGCATACGTAGTTCATTCCCAGACTAAGATTGGACTGGATTAAGGGTTGTGGCAGCAGGATCGGTAGCACGCAAAGGGGGACCCTGCCGATCCCCAGCTTGCGCATCCCGCCCCTCTTGCCGGCTAAGCGCCCGCACGCTCGTTTCGTGGTTTGACTTAGGCATACGGAGTTCATTCCCAATCTAATCATACAGAGTTCATTCCCAGTCTAAGATCAGACTAGGCTGAGGGTTATGGTGGCACATGTTGGGCTCGGGCATGTGCTGGTGCCGCATTTTTCTTCGTCGGGGCACCATTATCGGAGCATCACCGGAGAACTTGATCGACGACATTGGGGTTTCGACGATTGGGGGGGCCGGGGGGTGTGCGCACATGATGTGCAATGGGTGCTGGTACTTAGCCCTTATATTGGCCCCCTATCCCTCATCAAACCTTGAGAACTCACACCCCCTTAAAGAGTATTTGAGATTTTACAAGTTTGCTGCCAGTAGCCATTAAAGTGCCTGAAATGGGGACACTTTTTTCAAATGGTCACAAAATCTTGTACACTTTGAGTTTTTAGCTGAATTTTTTTGTGCATGCCAAAAAAAATACAAGGATCACGTCTACCATGTTTGGGGCCAAAACTCCTACCAAAAATATTTAAAAAAATCCTGAACCGTAAAAAGTTTTAAAAATCATGAAAAATAAAAAACGAGTCGTCTTGCCATGAAACTTCACGTGAAGGTTTAAGGGACCATTGTATGAATTTACAAGCCATAAAAATGGCATTGGCACGTAGAAATATGAAGATGTGCCTAAACCCACCTACCACCCTATCGATCCACGTTGTCACGGACTAAGCTTTCTCTCAACAAGCAATAGACCGTGCGGCACTTGAATGGGTGCTCCCAACCAAGTCAACCTTTAATAGATCGATATCTGAACAAATAACCATAAGCTATGGTTAGTCACAAGCATTCACAATAAGGCACAACATATCGAGCTCAATCTCAAGCACACACACAAGAAGGCATATTCGCATCAAGAAAAAGAAAAGCACATCGAGGCAACGATCGGGACATTCAATCGGGATGAGTTTTATTATAAACGGGACTCATACATCGAGACCTCCCACCGTCACTAGGGCTAGGGGGCTACCCTTAGTGGGTGGCCTAAGCTCGTATAGCAACCGGTGAGACAGCCCAACACTACGCTGCCGGCTCACCCCCCTAAAGAGCCTTAGAGATTTTAGAGCTATGATACCAATAACCATTACAATGTTTGAAATGGGGACACTTTTCCTAGCATAAGGGATCTACCCCGCCATGGCCCTATACATGGGTGGCTTATGGCAACCTAAGTCCCAGTCATGGCCCTATACAAGGTTGGCTCATGACATCTTCCCCCCACCTTTTCTATCGATGTCCTCATCGATTTGCTGGCTTGAAATTCTTCAATCTTCCTTTAAAATCTCTGGAGGTTGTGTTCTCTCTCTCAGCTGGTTTTTTCTGGTCCTAATCCCTCCCACTTCACTAAGTACTCTCGAACTAGTCTTCAAGATATCTTGGTTTCCCTGTCAGCTAAGATCTCTTCGACTTGACGCTCTGAGGGTGGCTTTATGGCGATGGCGGCTCTGGTTGGCTCCCTTCAGCTAGCATCTATAGGATCTACATGAAAAGGTTTCAGGTTGCTCACATGAAATACTAGGTGCACCTTCATCCACTTTAGTGGGTCAATTTTGTAAGAAGCATTCCCCACCTTGGAAAGGACCCTTACTGGACCTTCATATTTGTGCACCAGTCTACGATCTCTCTTTCTCAGGAACCTGGTTTGTTCAGGAACTAGTCGGACAAGAACCAAATCACCAGCTTGAAATTATTGAGCTTTACGACCCTTGTCTGCCCATTTCTTCATCCACTTTGATGCTTTCTCTAGGTAGGCTTGCGTAATCTCTGTGTTTTGTTTCCATTCTTTGCTAAGATTGAAAGCTCTCAGATTCTTTCCTCTATATTGTTCCAAGGAAGTGTGGGGTAGCCTTGGTAATTGTCCGTGACCACCTCAAATGGGCTCTTGTTGGTGGAAGAGCTTTTGTTGGAATTAAAGTAGAGTTGAGCCACATCCAATAATGAAGGCCAGCCTTTCTAATTAGCTTGAACAAAATGCCTCAAGTATTCCTATAATAATCCATTGAACCGTTCTATTTGACCATCAGTTTAGGGGTGATAGCTTGAGGAGATGTTGAGTTGGGACCCCAATATCTTGAAAAGTTTTCTCCAGAAGGACCCCATGAATCTCGGATCTCGATCACTGACAATGTTTTGAGGGAGGCCCCAGTATTTGACCACATGTTTGAATAATAGTCGAGCTGTGTCTTTCGCTGTGCAATACTTAGGAGCGGGAATGAATGTGGCATACTTAGAGAACCGATCAATTACCACCAAAATCGCTCTAAGGTCACCAACCTTGGGTAGGCTTGAAATGAAATCGAGAGAGATGCTTTCCCAAGGTCTGGTGGGTACTGGTAGTGGTTCAAGCATGCTTGCAGGTTTCTTTCTTTCAACCTTGTCTTGTTGGCAAATGAGGCAAGTCTTCGTATAGTCCATCACATCTTGTCCTATGTGAGGCCAATAGTATCCCTGTTTCAATAACGCCAAAGTGTGTTGCCAACCCGGGTGTCCCACCCATGGTGTGTCATGACATTCCCTCATTAGCATCTGTCTCAGACCTTTTGTTCTTGGCACAAATACTCGAGGTCCCTTGGTCCATAGGACCCTATTTTCTTGCCAGAAATACTTGGACTTCCCTTCTTCCACTAGCTTCAGGATGGCACAAGCTTGCGGGTCCTTCCTTAAGTGATCTCCAATCAACTTGTGAATGTCTATAGTGGCTCTACTAGCCGCCATTGGGGCAATTCTTCTAAGGGCCGCTAGATTTGCTCACCTACTCAATGCATCGGCCACTTGATTGGTCTTTCCAGCGGTGTGCTCAAAACAAAAGTTGAATTTCGCTAAAAATTCTTGCCACCTAGCTTGTTTTTTCGTAAGCCTTGGTTGGCTGAGAAAATGGCTAACAACCGTATTGTCTGTCTTTACGACAAAGTGTGAACCCAACAAGTAATGTCACCAAGCCCTCAAGCAGTGAACCACCGTAAGGAGTTCTTTTTCTTGAGCCGTATATTTCCTTTCAGCTTCACTTAGCTTCCTACTTTCAAATGCTATCGGGTGATGTTGTTGCAAAAGCACTCATCCAATAGCAAAATCGGATGCATCCGTCTGAACTTCGAAGGGCTTTTCAATATCAGGGAGAGCTAAGATGGGATCTTTCATAACAGCATCCTTCAATCCCTCTAAGGCCTCTTGGCACTCGCTCATCCAACACCATTTATGCTCCTTCTTCAATAGCTCTGTGAGGGCTGTGGTCTTACGAGAGTACCCTTCCACAAACCTTTTATAGTAGTTGGCTAGTCCCAAAAATGAGCAGAGCTCACTAATATTCTTCGGTGTTGTCCACTCCTTGATGGCCCTAACCTTTCCTATGTCCATTCGAATGTGGCCACGTTTGATAATGTGATCGAGAAAATGGATTCGGGTATGAGCAAATGCACACTTCTCCCTTTTTACGTATAACTAGTGGTCATGTAATCTTTGAAGTACCTGGCGTAGGTGCTCTTAATGCTCTTCCAAAGTGGAGCTATATACCACTATATCGTCTAAATAGATGACTACAAATTTGTCTAAGTAGTCATGGAACACCTGATTCATTAATGTACAAAATGTGGCAGGAGCATTGGTCAGTCCAAAAGGCATAACAAGAAATTCAAATGCACCATACCGTGTCACACAAGTGGTCTTTGGCTCATCTCTCTCAGCGATTCGAACCTGATGGTAGCCAGATCTCAGGTCCAATTTGGAGAAGTACTTGGCCTGGCTTAATTGATCAAACAAGTCTACTATAAGGGGAATGGGATATTTTTTTCTCACGGTGACTTTGTTCAGGGCCCTATAGTCAACACATAATCGCAAACTTCCATCGTGCTTCTTCTGAAATAGCACTGGCACTCCAAAAGGAGCCTTTGACAGTCTATGAACTCGACTTGTAGTAGCTCATCTAACTATTTTTTTAGTTCAGCTAACTCTGGTAGGGCCATGCGGTAGGGCACTTTAGCAGGGGGTTTCACTCCTGGGAGGAGCTTGATTTCATGGTCCACTGCTCGTCGAGGGGGTAGAACTTTAGGCAACATCTCTGGCATCACCTCTTCGAATTCTTCCAACACTTTTTCCACATGATCAGGTATGGGTTCTACTTTTGACCCTTCATTGTAAATCGGCATCGCCATAAATGAGGGTTCCCTTCTTTTTATCCCTTTCTTAAACTGCAAAGCTGAAATCATTTTCTTCCCACTCTTTGGTAGGATGTTGGCTGGCACCACATATGGGTGTTCTCCTAAGAACAACAAGCAGCTAGCGGTGGGGATAGGGATAACCTGAGCCAACATCATGAAGTCCAATCTAAGGACAACATCAAAGTCATCCATGGGGGAAACTGTAAAGTCTACCTTCCCCTCCTATGGCCCCAATTGGGTTGTCACACTTTTGGAGCTTCCACTGAGCGCAAAGGCTGGCAAATTGACCGCCTTCATTCATCCACAGTCTTCTGGTGTGATGAAAGTGTCGGTTGCACCCGTATCCACCATGGCCTTGGTGGCTTTCTCATTGATCGTCAAGTTCACATATATCAAGCCTCTACTCTGCTATTTCTTTATAGTGTTCAATTGGATGCGAAGGGCATTGAGGAACCTTATTGAACCCATCCTGGCTGGCTTCTCTTCAGCTTCTTCAATGCTCTCTGGCACTTTTATGGACTCTTGAGATGAGGTTCTTAAGGCATTAAGGGCTCCCCTATGCGGGCATTCAGCCACCCAATGCGACCTCTTGCAAAGAAAGCAAGCTAGCGGTTGTCTAGGCTTGAAAATCCCTACGTTGCTTGTCTAGGCCTGGGTGCTATCTCGACCAAAGGACCTCCTGTCTGATCCCCCACTGAAGGGTCAGTCCAACCTAGTCATCTTTCCCCCACTCCCAAAGTTAAAGCTACTGCCAGTTGATGGAAGATTTTTCCATTTTAAAGAGCCATCATTGTAATTGTGAAGACGTTCAGCTGCAGCCATGGCCGTGGCCACATCTTGCACTTTCTGCCTTTATAGTTCTGTCCTTGCCCAAGGCTTGAGGCCCTCAAGAAAATAGAACATCTTGTCCTTTTTGGACATGTCCTGAATATCCAACATCAGGGTGGAAAAGCTCTTCACAAATTCTCGCACCGTTTCGGTTTACACCAACTCTCGAAGTCTCCTTCGAGCTATATACTCCACATTCTCAAGGAAAAACTGGTTTTTCAATTCTCGCTTCAGATCCGTCCAAGTCTTAATCGCGCACTTGTCATCGACAAACTTGGAGTGCCACCATAGCTTGGCATCCCCTACGAGGTACATCGACGCCATTGTCACCTTGTCTTCCTCTGAATTTGTGTGTACAGCTCGAAAGTATTGCTCCATGTCAAACAAGAAATTTTCAAGTTCCTTAGCATCCCTTGCCCCCTCATAGCGTTGAAGCTTCGGCACTTTGGGCCTTTATCCCCTTTCCATCGAGCTTGAACCCGATCTGGCCATAGCCATTTGTAAGATGCTCACCTGTGCTCTGAGCTCCTCAAACTCCTTTTGGAGAATGTTCAAGGCATCTCTAGCCTCTTCGCTCACATTGTGGAGAGTATCGGACAACTCCTGCTGGGTTGTCTCGATTTGCCTCACTCGGTCTTTCATCACCATATGAGTTTTCATTGCGGCCACCACGGCCTCAAGTTCCTCAATTCTATATCGATGATCCGGTCCACCATTTGTGGCCATCTCATCCATTTTTCTAGCATTTCTCAATCGTGCTCTGATACCACGTGTCACGGACTAAGCTTTCTCTTAACAAGCAATAGACCGTGCAGCACTTGAATGGGTGCTCCCAACCAAGTCAGCCTTTAATAGATCGATATCTGAACAAATAACCATAAGCTATGGTTAGTCACAAGCATTCACAATACGGCACAACATATCGAGATCAATCTCAAGCACACACACAAGAAGGCATATTCGCATCAAGAAAAAGAAAAACACATCAAGGCAACAATCAGGACATTTAATCGAGATGAGTTTTATTATAAACAGGACTCATACATCGGGACCTCCCACCATCACCAGGGCCAGGGGGAAGCCCTTGGTGGGTGGCCTAAGCTCGCATAGCAACCGGTGAGACAGCCCAACACTACGCAGCGGGCTCACCCCCCCTAAAGAGCCTTAGAGATTTTAGAGCTATGCTACCAGTAACCATTACAATGTTCAAAATGGGGACACTTTTCCTAGCACAAGGGATCTACCCGGCCATGGCCCTATACATGGGTGGCTCATGGCGACCTAAGTCCCAGTTATGGCCCTATACAAGGTTGGCTCATGACACACGGCTTGCGCATCCCGTCTCTCTGGCCGACGTAGTGCCCGTCCGCTCGTTTCGTCACTTGGCTTAGGCATACAAAGTTTATTCCCAGTCTAAGGTCGGACCAGACTAAGGGTTGTGGCAGCAGGATTGGCAGCACACAGAGGGGGACCCGATCGATCCCCCGCATGCACATTCCGCCCATCTGGCCGGTTGAGCACCCGCACGCTCGTTTCGTGGGTTGACTTAGGCAAACGGAGTTCATTCCCAGTCTAAGATCGGACCGGATCGAGGCTTGTGGCAGCACATACTGGGCTCGGGCATGTGCCGATGCTGCATTTTTCTTCATCGGGGCACCATCGTCGGAGCATCACCGGAGAACCTGACTGGCGGCATTGGGGTTTCGACGATCAGGGGGGCCGGGGGTGTGCACACATGATGTGCGATGGGTGCTGGTACTTGGCCCTTATATTGGCCCCTTATCCCTTATCAAACCTCAAGAACTCACACCCCTTAAAGAGCATTTGAGATTTTACAGGTTTGCTGCCAGTAGCCATTAAAATGTCTGAAATGGGGACACTTTTTTCAAATGGTCACAAAATCTTGTACACTTCAAGTTTTTAGCTGAATTGTTTTGTGCATGCCAACAAAAATACAAGGATCACGTCTACCAAGTTTGGGGCCAAAACTCCTTTCGAAAAAATTTAAAAAAATCTCGAACCGCAAAAAGTTTCAAAAATTATGAAAAATAGAAAACAGGCCATCTTGCCATGAAACTTCACGTGAAGGCTTAAGGGACCATTGTATGAATTTACAAGCCATAAAAATGGCATTGGCACATAGAAATATGAAGATGTACCTAAACCCACCTACCAACCTGTAGATCCATGGCTTGCGCATCCCGTCTCTTTGGCCAGCGTAGTGCCCGCCCGTCCGTTCGTTTCGTCAATTGGCTTAGGCATACGGAGTTCATTCCCAGTGTAAGATCAGACCGGACTGAGGGTTGCAGCAGTAGGATCAGCAGAATGTAGAGGGGTACCCGATCGATTCCTGGCTTGCGTATCTCGCCCCACTGGCCGGCTTAGAGCCCGCACGCTCATTTCGTGGGTTAACTTAAGCATACGGAGTTCATTCCCAGTCCAAGATCAGATCAGATCAAGGGTTGCGGTAGCACATGCTGGGCTCGGGCATGTGCTGGTGGCACATTTTTCTTCGTCGGGGCACCATCGTCGGAGCATCGCCGGAGAACCAGACCAGCGGCATTGGGGTTCCGACGATCGGGGGGGTCAGGGGGTGTGCGCACATGATGTGCGATGGGTGCTTGTACTTGGCCCTTATATTGGCCCCCTATCCCTCATCAAACCTTGAGAACTCACACCCCCTTAAAGAGCATTTGAGATTTGACAGGTTTGCTACCAGTAGCCATTAAAGTGTCTGAAATGGGGACACTTTTTTCAAATGGTCACAAAATCTTGTACACTTTGAGTTTTTAGCTGAATTTTTTTATGCATGCCAACAAAAATACAAGGATCACGTCCTCCAAGTTTGGGGCCAAAAATCCTTCCAAAAAAATTTTACAAAATCCCGAACTGTAAAAAGTTTCAAAAATCCTAAAAAATAGAAAACGAGTCATCATGCCATGAAACTTCACATGAAGGCTTAAGGGACCATTGTATGAATTTACAAGCCATAAAAATGGCATTGGCATGCAGATATATGAAGATGTGCCTAAACCCACCTACCACCCTATCAATCCACAGCTTGCGCATCCCGTCTCTCTGGCCAACGTAGTGCCCACCCGGCCGCCCACCTGCTCATTTCGTCAGTTGGCTTAGGTATACGGAGTTCATTCCCAGTCTAAGATCGGATCAGACCAAGGGTTACGATAGCAGGATCGACAGCACGTAAAGGAGGACCCGACCGATCCCCGGCTTGCGCATCCCGCCCCTTTAGCCGGCTGAGCACCCGCACGCTCGTTTCATGGGTTAACTTAGGCATACGGAGTTCATTCCTAGTCTAAGCATACGGAGTTCATTCCCAATCTAAGATCGGACCGGACCGAGGGTTGTGAAAGCACATGCTGGGCTCGGGCATGTGCTGGTGCCGCATTTTTCTTCATCGGGGCACCATCGCCAGAGCATCGTCGAAGAACCTGACCGGCGGCATTGGGGTTCCGACGATTAGGGGGCCGGGGGGGTGTGCGCACATGATGTGCGATGGGTGCTGGTACTTGGCCCTTATATTGGCCCCCTATCCCTCATCAAACCTCGAGAACTCACACCTCCTTAAAGAGCATTTGAGATTTTACAGGTTTGCTACCAGTAGCCATTAAAGTGTATGAAATGGGGACACTTTTTTGAAATGGTCACAAAATCTTGTACACTTCGGGTTTTTAGCTGAATTTTTTTGTGCATGCCAAAAAAAATACAAGGATCACGTCTACCAACTTTGGGGCCAAAAATCATTCCGAAAAAATTTTAAAAAATCCTGAACCGAAAAAAGTTTCAAAAATCGTGAAAAAAAGAAAACGAGTCGTCTTACCATGAAACTTCACGTGAAGGCTTAAGGGAGCATTGTGTGAATTTACAAGCCATAAAAATGGCATTGGCATGCAGAAATATGAAGATGCGCCTAAACCCACCTACCACCCTATCGATCCACGGCTTGTGCATCCCGTCTCTCTGGCTGGCGTAGTGCCCGCCCGCTCGCCCGCTCGCCCGCTCGTTTGCTCGGTTGGCTTAGGCATACAGAGTTCATTCCCAGTCTAAGATCAGACCGGACCGAGGGTTGCGGTAGTAGGATCGACAGCACGCAGAGGGGGACCCGACCGATCCCCGGCTTGCGCATTCCGCCCCTCTGGCCGACGGAGTGCCCGTACGCTCTTTTCGTGGGTTGACTTAGGCATATGGAGTTCATTCCTAGTCTAAGATCGGATCAGACCGAGGGTTGCGGCAGCACATGCTAGGCTCAAGCATGTGCTGGTGCCGTATTTTTCTTCGTCGGGGCACCATCGTCGGAGCATCGTCGGAGAACCTGACCGGTGGCATTGGGGTTCCGGTGATCGGGAGGGCCGGGGTGGTGTGCGCAAATGATGTGCAATGGGTGCTGGTACTTGGCCCTTATATTGGCCCCCTATCCCTCTTCAAACCTCGAGAACTCACACCCCCTTAAAGAGCATTTGAGATTTTACAGGTATTTTGCCAGTTGCCATTAAAGTGTATAAAATGGGGACACTTTTTTCAAATGGTCACAAAATCTTGTACACTTCTAGTTTTTAGCTGAATTTTTTTATGCATGCCAAAAAAAATACAAGGATCACGTCTACCAAGTTTAGGGCCAAAACTCCTTCCGAAAAAATTTTAAAAAATCCTGAACCCTAAAAAGTTTCAAAAATTATGAAAAATAGAAAACGAGTCGTCTTGCCATGAAACTTCACGTGAAGGCTTAAGGGACCATTGTAAGAATTTACAAGCCATAAAAATGGCATTGGCACATAGAAATGTGAAGATGTGCCTAAACCCACCTACCACCCTATCGATCCACGACTTGCGCATCCCATCTCTCTGGTCGGCCTAGTGCCTGCCTGCCCGCCCGCTCGCCCGCTCGTTTTGTCGGTTGGCTTAGGCATACAGAGTTCATTCTCAGTCTAAGATCAGATAGGACCGAGGGTTGCGGCAGTAGGATCGACAACACATAGAGGAGGACCCGACCGATCCCCGGCTTGTGCATCCCACCCCTTTGGCCGACTGAGCGCCCACATGCTTGTTTTGTGGGTTGACTTACGCATACGGAGTTCATTCCTAGTCTAAGCATACAGAGTTCATTCCTAGTCTAAGATCGGATCGGACCAAGGGTTGCGGCAACACATGCTGGGCTTGGGCATGTGCTGGTGCCACATTTTTCTACACCGGGGCACCATCGCCAGAGCATCCTTGGAGAACTTGACTGGCGGCATTGGGGTTCTGGCAATCGGGGGTGACAGCAGGATCGGCAGCACGCAGAGAGAGACCCGATCGATCCTCGACTTGCATATCCCACCCCTCTGGCCAGTTGAGTGCCTGCACGGTCGTTTCGTGGGTTGACTTAGGCATACGGAGTTCATTCCCAGTCTAAGATCGGACCAGACCAAAGGTTGTGGCAGCACATGCTAGGCTCGGGCATGTGTTGGTGCTGCATTTTTCTTTGCCGGGGCATCATCGCCGGAGCATCACTGGAGAACCTGACGGGCGGTATTGGGGTTCCGACGATCAGGAGGCCGGGGCTGGTGTGCGTACTTGATGTGCGATGGGTGCTCGTACTTGGCCATTATATTGGCCCCCTATCCCTCATCAAACCTTGAGAACTCACACCCCCTTAAAGAGCATTTGAGCTTTGATAGGTTTGCTGCTAGTAGCCATTAAAGTGTCTGAAATGGGGACACTTTTTCATCTGGTCACAAAATCTTGTACACTTCGAGTTTTTAGCTAAATTTTTTTGTGCATGCCAACAAAAATACAAGGATCATGTCTACCAAGTTTCGGACCGAAACTCCTTCCAAAAAAATTTTAAAAAATCTCGAACCGTAAAAAATTTTAAAAAATCCCGAACCGTAAAAAGTTTTGAAAATCATGAAAAATAAAAAATGAGTCGTCTTGCCATGAAACTTCATGTGAAGGCTTAAGGGACCATTGTATGAATTTAAAAGCCATAAAAATGGCATTGGCATGCAGAAATATGACGATGTGCCTAAACCCACCTGCCACCCTATCGATCCACGGCTTGCGCATCCTGTCTCTCTAGCCGGCATAATGCCCACCCGCCCGTCCGCCCGCTCGTTTTGTCGGTTGTCTTAGGCATACAGAGTTCATTCCCATTCTAAGATCAGGCTGGACCGAGGGTTGCGACAGCAGGATCGACAGCACGTAAAGGGGGACCCGACCGATCCCCGGCTTGCGCATCTCGCCCCTCTGGCTGACTGAGCGCCCGCACGCTCATTTCGTGGGTTGACTTAGGCATATGGAGTTCATTCCCAGTCAAAGATCGGACCAGATCGAGGGTTGCGGCAGCACATGCTGGGCTCGAGAATGTGCTGGGGCTGCATTTTTCTTTGTCGGGGCAACATCACCGGAGCATTGCCGGAAAACCTGACCGACGGCATTGGGGTTCCAGCGATCGAGGGGGCCGGGGGGGTGTGCGCACATGATGTGTGATGGGTGCTGGTACTTGGCCCTTATATTGGCCCCCTATCCCTCATCAAACCTTGAGAACTCACACTTCCTTAAAGAGCATTTGAGATTTTACAGGTTTGCTGCCAGTAGCCATTAAAGTGTCTGAAATGGGGACACTTTTTTGAAATGGTCACAAAACCTTGTACACTTCAGGTTTTTAGCTGAATTTTTTTTAATGCCAAAAAAAATAACAAGGATCACGTCTACCAAGTTTGGGGCCAAAACTCCTTCCGAAAAAATTTAAAAAATCCCGAACCGCAAAAAGTTTTGAAAATCATGAAAAATAGAAAATGAGTCATCTTGCCATGAAACTTCACGTGAACGCTTAAGGGACCACTGTATGAATTTACAAGCCATAAAAATGGCATTGGCACATAGAAATATGAAGATGTGCCTAAACCCACCTACCACCCTATCGATCCACGGCTTGCGTGTCCCGTCTCTCTGGCCGACGTTCTGCCCTCCCGCCCATCTGCACGTCCGTTCGTGTCGTCGGTTGGCTTAGGCATACGGAGTTCATTCCCAGTCTAAGATTGGACTGAACTGAGGGTTGCGGTAGCAGGATTAGCAACACGTAGAGGGGGACCTAGCCGACCCCCGGCTTGCGCATCCCGCCCCTCTGGCTGGCTGAGCGCCCGTACGCTCGTTTCGTGATTTGACTTAGGCGTACAGAGTTCATTCCCAGTCTAAGCATACGGAGTTCATTCCCATCTAAGATCAGACCGAAACGAGGGTTGCGAAAGCACATGCTGGGCTCAGGCATGTGCTGGTGCCACATTTTTCTTCGTCGGGGCACCATCATTGGAGCATCGTCGGAGAACTTGACCGACGGCATTAGGGTTTCGACGATCGGGGGGCCCGAAGGGGGGTGTGCGCACATGATGTGCGATGGGTGCTGGTACTTGGCCCTTATATTGGGCCCCTATCCCTCATCAAACCTTGAGAACTCACACCCCCTTAAAGAGCATTTGAGATTTTACAGGTTTGGTGCCAGTAGCCATTAAAGTGTCTGAAATGGGGACATTTTTTTCAAATGGTCACAAAATCTTGTACACTTCGAGTTTTTAGCTGAATTTTTTTGTGCAAGCCAACAAAAATATAAGGATCACGTCTACCAAGTTTGACGCCAAAACTTATTCTGAAAAAATTTTAAAAAATCTCGAACCCTAAAAAGTTTCAAAAATCGTGAAAAATAGAAAACGAGTCGTCTTGCCATGAAACTTCACATGAAGGCTTAAGGGACCATTGTATAAATTTACAAGCCATAAAAATGGCAATGGCACGTAGAAGTGTGAAGACGTGCCTAAAGCCACCTACCACCCTATCGATCCACGGCTTACGCATCACGTCTCTCTGGCCGACGTAGTGCCTGCCTTTTTCTTGGGCATCTGCTGGTGCTGAATTTTTCTTCATCGGGGCACCATCGTTGGAGCATCGCCGGAGAACCTGACTGGCGGCATTGAGGTTCGAGCGATCGGGGGGGCCGGGGGGGGGTGTGCACACATGATGTGCGATGGCTGCTGGTACTTGGCCCTTATATTGGCCCCCTATCCCTCATCAAACCTCGAGAACTCACACCCCTTAAAGAGCAATTGAGATTTTACAGTTTGCTGCCAGTAGCCATTAAAGTGTCTGAAATGGGGACACTTCTTTCAAATGGTCACAAAATCTTGTACACTTCGAGTTTTTAGCTGAAATGTTTTGTGGATGCCAACAAAAATACAAGGATTGTGTCTACCAAGTTTGGGGCCAAAACTCCTTCCAAAAACATTGTCAAAAATCTCGAACCGCAAAAAGTTTCAAAAATCGTGAAAAATAGAAAATGAGTCGTCTTGCCATGAAACTTCACGTGAAGGCTTAAGGGACCATTGTATGAATTTACAAGCCATAAAAATGGCATTGGCACGTAGAAATATGAAGATGTGCCTAAACCCACCTACCACCTTATCGATCCACGGCTTGCGCATCCCGTCTCTCTGGTCGGTGTAGTGCCCGCCCGCTCATTTTGTCGGTTGGCTTAGGCATACGGAGTTCATTCCAGACCGAGGGTTGCGGTCGCACATGTTAAGCTTGGGCATGTGCTGGTGCCGCATTTTTCTTCACCGGGGCACCATCGTCGGAGCATCGCCAGTGAACCTGACCGGCAGCATTAGGGTTCCGACGATCGGGGGACCGGGGGGCTGTGCGCACATGATGTGCGATGCGTGCTGGTACTTGGCCCTTATATTGGCCTCCTATCCCTCATCAAACCTTGAGAACTCACGCCCCCTTAAAGAGCATTTAAGATTTTACAGGTTTGCTGCCAGTAACCATTAAAGTGTCTGAAATGGGGACACTTTTTTGAAATGGTCACAAAATCTTGTACACTTCATGTTTTTGGCTGAATTTTTTTATGCATGCCAACAAAAATACATGGATCACGTCAACAATGTTTAGGGCCAAAAATGATGTCCAAAAAATTTTAAAAAATCCCGAACAGTAAAAAGTTTCAAAAATCATGAAAAATAGAAAACGAGTCATCTTGCCACGAAACTTCACGTGAAGGCTTTAGGGACCATTGTATGAATTTACAAGCCATAAAAATGGCATTGGCACGTAGAAATATGAAGATGTGCCTAAACCCACCTACCACTCTATCGATCCACGACTTGCGCATCCTGCCCCTCTGGCCGACGTATTGCCCGCCCGCCAGCTCGTTTCGTCGGTTGGCTTAGCAATACAGAGTTCATTCCCAGGCTAAGATCAAACCAGACTGAGTTTTTCGGTAGCAGGATCAGCAGCATGCAGAGGGGGACCCAACCGATCCCCAGCTTGCGCATCCCGCCCCTCTGGTCGACTGAGCGCCTACACGCTCGTTTCATGGCCCGAGTTAGGCATACGGAGTTCACTCCCAGTCTAAGCATACAGAGTTCATTCCCAGTCTAAGATCAGACTGGACCGAGGGTTGCGGCTGCACATGCTGGGCTCAGGCATTTGCTGGTGTCGCATTTTTCTTCACCGAGGAACTATCACCGAAGAACCTGAACGGTGATGTTGGGGTTCCGATGATCGGGGGGCCACTGGCGGGGTGTGCACATGATGTGCGATGGGTGGTGGTACTTGGCCCTTATATTGGCCTCCTATTCCTCATCAAACCTCGAGAACTCACACCCCTTTAAAGAGCATTTTAGATTTTACAGGTTTGTTGCCAGTAGACATTAAAGTGATTGAAATGGGGACACTTTTGTCAAATAGTCACAAAATCTTGTACACTTTGAGTTTTTAGCTGAGTTTTTTTGTGCATGCCAATAAAAATACAAGGATCACGTCTACCAAGTTTGGGGCCAAAACTCCTTCCAAAAAAAATTAAAAAAATCCTGAACCGCAAAAAGTTTCAAAAATCGTGAAAAATAGAAAACGAGTCATCTTGCCATGAAACTTCACGTGATGGCTTAAAAGGACCGTTGTATGAATTTACAAACCATAAAAATGGCATTGGCACACAAAATATATGAAGATGTGCCTAAACCCACCTATCACCCTATCGATCCATGACTTGCGCATCCTGTCTCTCTGGCCGGCGTAGTGCCCGCCCGCCCGCCAGCTCGTTTCGTCGGTTGGCTTAGGCATAAGGAGTTCATTCCCAGTCTAAGATCAGATCACACTGAGTGTTTCGGCACTAGGATCGGCAGCACGCAGAGGGGGACCCGACCGATCCCCGGCTTACGCATCCCGCCCCTCTGGCCGATAGGGCGCCTGCACGCTCATTTCTTGGGTTGACTTAGGCATACGGAGTTCACTCCCAGTCTAAGCATACAGAGTTCATTCCCAGTCTAAGATCGGATCGGACCAAGGGTTACGACAGCACATGCTAAGCTCGGGCAAGTGCTGGTCTCGTACTTTTCTTCGCCGGGGCACCACCGCCGGACGGCATTGGGGTTCCGACGATCGGGGGGACCGGGGGGTGTGCATACATGATGTGTGATGGGTGCTGGTACTAGGCCCTTATATTGGCCTCCTATCCCTCATCAAACCTCGAAAACTCACACCCCCTTAAAGAGAATTTCAGATTTTACAGGTTTGCTGCCAGTAGCCATTAAAGTGTCTGAAATGGGGACATTTTTTTCAAATGGTCACAAAATCTTGTACACTTAGAGTTTTTAGCTGAATTTTTTTGTGCATGCCAACAAAAATACAAGGATCACGTCTACCAAATTTGGGGCCAACACTCTTTCTGAAGAAATTTTAAAAAATCTTAAACCGCAAAAAGTTTCAAAAATCGTGAAAAATAGAAAATGACTGGTCTTGCCATGAAACTTCACGTGAAGGCTTAAGGGACTATTGTATGGATTTACAAGCCATAAAAATGGCATTGGCACGTAGAAATATGAAGATGTGCCTAAACCCACCTACCATTTTATCGATCCACAACTTGCGCATCCCGTCTCTCTGGCCGGCGCAATGCTCCCCCGCCCGCTTGCCCGCCCGTTTGTTTCGTCGGTTGGCTTAGGCATACGAAGTTCATTCCCAGTCTAAGATCAGACCGGACTAAGGGTTGCAGCAGTAGGATCGGTAGCATGTAGAGGGGGACCCATCGATCCCCGGCTTGTGCATCCCGTCGCTCTGGCTGGCTGAGCGCCCGCACGCTCGTTTCATGGGTTGACTTAGGCATATGGAGTTCATTCCCAGTCTAAGCATACGGAGTTCATTCCCAGTCTAAGATTGGACCAGATCGAGGGTTGCGGCAACACATGCTGGTGTCGGGCATGTGCTGCTGCTGCATTTTTCTTCGTCGGGGCACCATCGTCGGAGAACCTGACCGACGACATTGGGGTTCCAGCCTTAGGGGGGCTGGGGGGTGTGTGCACATGATGTGCGATGGGTGCTGGTACTTGGGCCCTATATTGGCCGCCTATCCCTCATAAAGCCTCAAGAACTCACACCCCCTTAAAGTGCATTTGAGATTTTACAGGTTCGCTACCAGTAGCCATTAACGTGTCTGAAATGGGGACATTTTTTTCAAATGGTCACAAAATCTTGTAAACTTTGTGTTTTTAGCTGAATTTTTTTGTGCATGGCAAAAAAAATACAAGGATCACGTCTACCAAGTTTGGGGCCAAAACTCCTTCCAAAAAAATTTTAAAAAATCCCGAACCACAAAAAGTTTCAAAAATCGAGAAAAATAGAAAACGAGTCGTCTTGCCATGAAACTTCACGTGAAGGCTTAAGGGACCATTGTATGAATTTACAAGCCATAAAAATGGCATTGGCAGGCAGAAATATGAAGATGTGCCTAAACCCACCTACCACCCTATCGATCCACGGCTTGCGCATCCCGTCTCTCTGGCCGACGTAGTGCCCGCCCGCCTACCCGCTCATTTCGTCGGTTGGCTTAGGCATACGGAGTTCATTCATAGTCTAAGATCGGACAGAACTAAGGGTTGCGGCAGCAGGATCGGCAGCACGCAGAGGGGGACTCGATCGATCCCTGGCTTACACATCCTACCCCTCTGGCCGGCTGAGTGCCCGCACGCTCGTTTCGTGGGTTGACTTAGGCATACAGAGTTCATTCCCAGTCTAAGCATACGAAGTT
Organism: Durio zibethinus; assembly: GCF_047325235.1. NCBI lineage: Eukaryota > Viridiplantae > Streptophyta > Magnoliopsida > Malvales > Malvaceae > Durio > Durio zibethinus. The sequence continues at coordinate 16,638,511 of NC_143162.1, read as the reverse complement.
CATTCCCAGTCTAAGATCGGACTGGACCGAGGGTTGCGGCAGCACATGCTGGGCTCAGGCATGTGCTGGTGCCATATTTTTCTTTGCCGGGGCACCATCGCCGGAGCATCGTCGAAGAACCTGACCGACGGCATTGGGGTTCCGACGATCGGGGGGCCAGGGGTGGTGCACACATGATGTGCGATGGGCGCTGGTGATTGGCCCTTATATTGGCCCCCTATCCCTCATCAAACCTCAAGAACTCACACCCCCTTAAAGAGCATTTGAGATTATACAGGTTTGCTGCCAATAGCCATTAAAGTGTCTAAAATGGGGACACTTTTTTCAAATGGTCACAAAATCTTGTACACTTCGAATTTTTAGCTAATTTTTTTTTTGCAAGCCAACAAAAATACAAGGATCACGTCTATCAAGCTCGGGGCCAAAACTCCTTCCAAAAAAATTTTGAAAAATCCTGAACCGTAAAAAGTTTTAAAAATCGTGAAAAATAAAAAACAAGTCATCTTGCCATGAAACTTCACGTGAAGGCTTAAGGGACCATTGTATGAATTTACAAGCCATAAAAATGGCATTCACATGTAGAAATATGAAGATGTGCGTAAACCCACCTGCCACCCTATCGATCCATGGCTTGCACATCCTGCCTCTCTAGCTGGCATAGGTCCCGCCCGCCCATCTACCCACTCGTTTCGTCATTGGCTTAGGCATACGGAGTTCATTCCCAATCTAAGATCAGATCGGACCGAGGATTGCGGCAGCAGGATCGACAGCACGCAAAGGGGGACCCGATCGATCCCCGGATTACGCATCCATCCCCTTTGGATGGCTGAGGCCCGCACGCTCTTGTCATGGGTTGACTTAGGCATTCAGAGTTCATTCCCAGTCTAAGATCGGATCAGACCGATGCTTGCGACAGCACATGCTGGGCTCGGCCATGTGCTGGTGCCGCATTTTTCTCCGCCGGGGCACCATCGTCGGAGAACCTGATCGGCAGCATTGGGTTTCCAATGATCGGGGGGGCCGGGGGTGTGTGCAGATGATGTGCGATGGGTGCTGGTACTTGGCCCATATATTGGCCCCCTATCCCTCATCAAACCTCTAGAACTCACACTCCCTTAAAGAGCATTTGAGATTTTACAGGTTTGCTGCCAGTAGCCATTAAAGTGTCTGAAATGGGGACACATTTTTCAAATACTCACAAAATCTTGTACATTTCCATCATACGGAGTTCATTCCCATCTAAGATCAGATCGAAGCGAGGGTTGCGGCAGCACATTCTGGGCTCGAGCATGTTCTGGTGCCACATTTTTCTTCGTCGGGGCACCATCATTGGAGCATCGTCGGAGAACCTGACCGACGGCATTAGGGTTTCGGCGATTGGGGGGCCCGAAGGGGTGTGTGCGTACATGATGTGTGATGGGTGCTGGTACTTAGCCCTTATATTGGCCCCCTATCCCTCATTAAACCTTGAGAACTCACACCGCCTTAAAGAGCAATTGAGATTTTACAGGTTTGCTGCCAGTAGCCATTAAAGTGTCTGAAATGGGGACACTTTTTTCAAATGGTCACAAAATCTTGTACACTTCGAGTTTTTAGCTGATTTTTTTTGGCATGCCAAAAAAAATACAAGGATCATGTCTCCCAAGTTTGGGGCCAAAAATCCTTTGGAAAAAATTTTAAAAAGTTTGAAAAATTGTGAAAAATAGATAATGAGTCTTCTTGCCATGAAACTTCACGTGAAGGCTTAAGGGACCATTGTATGAATTTACAAGCCATAAAAATGGCATTGGCATGCAGAAATATGAAGATGTGCCTAAACCCACCGACCACCCTATCGATCCACGGCTTGTGCATCCCATCTCTCTGACCGTCGTAGTGCCCGCCCGCCCGCCCACTTGCTCTTTTCGTCGGTTGGCTTAGGCATACGAAGTTCATTCCCAGTCTAAGATTGGACCGGACCGAGGGTTGTGACAGCAAGATCAGCAGCACCCAGAGGGGGACCCAACCGATCCCCGACTTGCGCATCCCGCCCCTCTGGCCGGCTGAGCACCCGCACGCTCATTTCGTGGGTTAACTTAGGCATACAGAGTTCATTCCCAGTCTAAGCATACGGAGTTCATTCCCAGTCTAGGATTGAACTGCACCGAGGGCTGCGGCAGCACATACTGGGCTCGGGCATGTGTTGGTGCCGTATTTTTCTTCGCAGAGGCACCATCGCTGGAGAACCTAGCCGACGGCAATGGGGTTCCAGCGATCGGGGGGGCCGGGGGGTTGTGCGCACATGATGTGCGATGGGTGCTGGTACTTGGCCCTTATATTGGCCCCCTATCCCTCATCAAACCTCGAGAACTCACACCCCCTTAAAGAGCATTCGAGATTTTACTGGATTGCTGCCAGTAGCCATTAAAGTGTCTGAAATGCAGACACTTTTTTCGAATGGCCACAAAATCTTGTACACTTCGAGTTTTTAGCTGATTTTTTATGCATGCCAACAAAAGTACAAGGATCACGTCTACTAAGTTTGGGGCCAAAACACCTTTCAAAACAATTTTAAAAAATCTCGAACCGTAAGAAGTTTCAAAAATCATGAAAAATAAAAAACGAGTCGTCTTGCCATGAAACTTCACGTGAAGGCTTAAGGGATAATTGTATGAATTCACAAGCCATAAAAATGCTATTGGCACTCAGAAATATGAAGACGTGCCTAAACCCACCTACCACCCTATCGATACACGGCCTGCGCATCCCGTCTCTCTGGCCGGCATAGTGCCCACCTGCCCCCCCGCCCGCTCGTTTCATCGGTTGGCTTAGGCATACGGGGTTCATTCCCAGTCTAAGATCGGATCGGACCGAGGGTTGCGACAGCACATGCTGGGTTCGGGCATGTGCTGGTGCCACATTTTTCTTCGTCGGGGCACCATCATTGGAGCATCGTCGGAGAACCTGACCGGCGGCATTGGGGTTCCGATGATCATGGGGGCCGGGGGGTGTGAGCACATGATGTACGATGGGTGCTGGTACTTGGCCCTTATATTGGGCCCCTATCCCTCATCAAACCTTGAGAACTCACACCCACTTAAAGAGCATTTGAGATTTTACAGGTTTGCTGCCGGTAGCCAGTAAAGTGTCTAAAATGGGGACACTTTTTTCAAATGGTCACAAAATCTTGTACACTTCGAGTTTTTAGCTGAATTGTTTTGTGCATGCCAAAAAAATACAAGGATCACGTCTACCAAGTTTGGGGCCAAAAGTCTTTCCGAAAAAATTTTAAAAAATCTCGAACCGCAAAAAGTTTCAAAAATCGTGAAAAATAGAAAATGAGTCGTCCTGCCATGAAACTTCACGTGAAGGCTTAAGGGACCATTGTATGAATTTACAAGCCATAAAAATGGCATTGGCAAGCAGAAATATGAAGATGTGCCAAAACCCACCTACCACCCTATCGATCCGCGGCTTGAGCATCCCGTCTCTCTTGCACGCGTAGTGCCCGCCCGCCTACCCGCCCGCTCGTTTCGTCGGTTGGCTTAGGCATACGGAGTTCATTCCCAGTCTAAGATCGAACCGAACCGAGGGTTGTGGCAGTAGGATCGGCAACACACAGAGGAGGACCCGATTGATCCCCAGCTTGTGCATCCCGCCCGTCTGGCCGGCTGAGCACCCACACACTCATTTCAGGGGTTGACTTAGGCATACGGAGTTCATTCGCAGTCTAAGCATACGGAGTTCATTCCCAGTCAAAGATTAGACAGGACCGAGGGTTACGGCAGCACATGCTGGGCTTGAGCATGTGCTGGTGCCGCATTTTTCTTCACCAGGGCACCATCATCGAAGCATCGCCAGAGAACCTGACCGGCGACATTGAGGTACCGACGGCATTGGGGTTCCGACGATCGGGGGGGCGGGTGAGGTCTGTGCACATGATATGCGATGGGTGCTGGTACTTGTCCCTTATATTGGCCCCCTATCCCTCTTCAAACCTTGAGAACTCACACCCGCTTAAAGAGCATTTGAGGTTTTACAGGTTTGCTACCAGTAGCCATTAAAGTGTCTGAAATGGGGACACTTTTTTTAAATGGCCACAAAATCTTGTACACTTTGAGTTTTTAGCTGAATTTTTTTGTGCACGCCAACAAAAATACAAGGATCACGTCTAAAAAGTTTGGGGCCAAAACTCCTTTCAAAAAAATTTTAAAAAATCACGAACCGTAAAATGTTTCAAAATTATGAAAAATAGAAAACGAGTCGTGTTGCCATGAAACTTCAAGTGAAGGCTTATGGGACCATTGTATGAATTTACGGTCCATAAAAATGGCATTGGCATGCAAAAATATTATGATGTGCCAAAACCCACCTACCACCCTATCGATCCACGACTTGCGCATCCCGTCTCTCTGGCCGACGTAGTGCCCGCCTGCCCGCCCGCCCGATCGTTTCGTCAGTTGGCTTAGGCATAGGGAGTTCATTATCAGTCTAAGATCAGATCAGACTGAGGGTTGTTGTAACAAGATCGGTAGCACGCAGAGGGGGACTCGATCGATCCCCGACATGTGCATCCCACCCCTCTTGCTGACTGAGCGCCCGCACGCCCGTTTCATGGGTTGACTTAGGAATACAGCGTTCATTCCCAGTCTAAGCATACAGAGTTCATTCCTAGTCTAAGATCAGACCGGACCGAGGGTTGCAAAAGCAGATCCTGGGCTCGGGCATGTGCTGGTGCTGAATTTTTCTTCTTCGGGGCACCATCGTCGAAGCATCACCGAAGAACCTGACCGGCGGCATTGGGGTTCCGACGATCGGGGGGCCGGGGGAGGTGCGCGCACATGATGTGTGATGGGTGCTGGTACTTGGCCCTTATATTGGCCCCCTACCCCTCATCAAACCTCGAGAACTCACACCCCCTTAAAGAGCATTTGAGATTTTACAGGTTTGTTGCCAATAGCGATTAAAGAGTCTGAAATGGGGACACTTTTTTCAAATGATCACAAAATCTTGTACACTTCCAGTTTTTAGCTGATTGTTTTTGTGCATTACAACAAAAAGACAGGGATCACGTCTGCCAAGTTTCGGGCCAAAACACCTTTCAAAAAAATTTTAACAAAATCTCGAACCCCAAAAAGTTTTAAAAATCATGAAAAATAAAAAACGAGTCGTCTTGCCATGAAACTTCACGTGAAGGCTTAAGGGATCATTGTATGAATTTACAAGCCATAACAATGGCATTGGCATGTAGAAATATGAAGATGTGCCTAAACCCACCTACCACCCTATCGATCCACGGCTTGCGCATCCAGTCTCTCTGGCCGGCGCAGTGCCCGCCCGGCCGCCCGGTTGTTTCGTCGGTTGGCTTAGGCATACGGAGTTCATTCCCAGTCTAAGATCAAACCAGACCGAGGGTTGCGACTGCACATGCTGGGCTCGGGCATGTGGTGGTGCCGAATTTTTCTTCGCTGGGGCACCATCGTCAGAGCATCGCCGCAGAACTTGACCGGCAGCATTGAGGTTCCGGCGATCGGGGGGGCCGGGGGTGTGCGCACATGATGTGCAACGGGTGCTGCTACTTGGCCCTTATATTGGCCCCCTATCCCTCATCAAACCTTGGAACTCACACCCCCTTAAAGAGCATTTGAGATTTTACAGGTTTACTGCCAGTAGCCATTAATGTGTCTGAATGGGGACACTTTTTTCAAATGGTCACAAAATCTTGTTCACTTCGAGTTTTTAGCTTAATTTTTTTGTGCATGCCAAAAAAAATACAAGGATCACGTCTACCAAGTTTTTGGCCAAAACTCCTTCCGAAAAAATTTTAAAAAATCCCGAACTGCAAAAAGTATCAAAAATTGTAAAAAATAGAAAACAAGTCGTCTTGCCATGAAACTTCACGTGAAGGCTTAAAGGACCATTGTATGAATTTACAAGCCATAAAAATAGCATTGGCACATAGAAATATGAAGATGTGCCTAAACCAACCTACTACCCTATCGATCCACGGCTTGCGCATCCCGTCTCTCTGGCCGACGTAGTGCCCGCCCAACCGCCCGCTCGTTTTTTCGGTTAGCTTAGGCATATGGAGTTCATTCCCAGTATAAGATCATACCAGACCGAAGGTTGCGGTAGCAGGATCGGCAGCACGCAGAGGGGGACCCGACCGATCCTCGGCTTGCTTATCCCGCCCCTCTGGCCGGCCAAGCGCCTGCACGTTCGTTTCATGGGTTGACTTAGGCATATGGAGTTCATTCCCAGTCTAAGCGTACGGAGTTCATTCCCAATCTGAGATCGGACCAGACCAAGGGTTGCGGCAGCATATGCTAGGCTCGGGCATGTGCTGGTGCCACATTTTTCTTCGCTAGGGCACCATCGTCGGAGAACCTGATCGACGGCATTAGGGTTTTGACGATCGGGGGGGTTGGGGGGTGTGCGGACATGATGTGCGATTGGTGCTGGCACTTGGCCCTTATATTGACCCCCTATCCCTCATCAAACCTCGAGAACCCACACCCTTTTAAAGAGCATTTGAGATTTTACAGGTTTGCTGCCAGTAGCCATTAAAGTGTCTGAAATGGGGACACTTTTTTCAAATAGTCACAAAATCTTGTACACTTCCAGTTTTTAGCTGATTTTTTGTGTGCATGCCAACAAAAATACAAGGATCACGTTTACAAAGTTTGGGGCCAAAACTCCTTCCGAAAAAATTTTAAAATATCCCGAATCGTAAAAATTTTCAAAAATCATGAAAAATAGAAAATGAGCCGTCTTGTCATGAAACTTCATGTGAAGGCTTAAGGGACCATTGTATGAATTTACAAGCCATAAAAATGGCATTGGCACGTAGAAATATGAAGATGTGCCTAAACCCACCTACCACCCTATCGATCCATGGCTTGCGCATCCCGTCTCTCTGGCCGGCATAGTACCCGCCCGCCCGTCCGCTCGTTTCATCGGTTGGCTTAGGCATACGGGGTTCATTCCCAGTCTAAGATCGAACCAGACTGAGGGTAGTGGTAGCACATGCTGGGTTCGGGCATGTGCTGGTGCCACATTTTTCTTCGCCAGGGCTCCATCGCCGAAGCATTGTCGGAGAACTTGACTGGCGGCATTGGGGTTCCGGCGATCGGGGGGTGTGCGCACATGATGTGCGATGGGTGCTGGTACTTGGCCCTTATATTGGCCCCATAGCCCTCATCAAACCTGGAGAACTCACACCCCCTTAAAGAGCATTTGAGATTTTATAGGTTTACTGCCAATAGCTATTAAAGTGTCTAAAATGGGGACACTTTTTTCAAATGGTCACAAAATCTTGTACACTTCACGTTTTTAGCTGAATTTTTTTGTGCATGCCAAAAAAAATGCAAGGATCACGTTTATCAAGTTTGGGCCAAAACTCCTTCCGAAAAAATTTTAAAAAATCATGAACCATAAAAAGTTTCAAAAATCATGAAAAATAGAAAATGAGTCGTCTTGCCATGAAACTTCACGTGAAGGCTTAAGGGACAATTATATGAATTTACAGGCCATAAAAATGGCATTGGCACGTAGAAATATGAAGATGTGCATAACCAACCTACCACCCCATCGATCAATTGCTTACGCATCCCGTCTCTCTGGCCGGCGTAGTGCTCGCTCGGCCGCTCATTTCGTCAGTTGGCTTAGGCATACGGAGTTCATTCCTAGCCTAAGATTAGACCGGACTGAGGGTTGTAGTAGCAGGATCGACAGCACGTAGAGGGGGACCCGATCGATGCCCGGCTTGCGCATCCCGCATGTTGGTTTCATGGGTTGACTTAGGCATACGAAGTTCATTCGCTGTCTAAGCTCGAATCGGACCGAGGGTTGTGGCAGCACATGCTGGGCTCGGGCATGTGCTGGTGCTGTATTTTTCTTTGTCGGGGCACCATCATCGAAGCAGCACCGAAGAACCTGACCGGCGACATTGGGGTTTCGACGATCAGGGTAGCCGGCGGGTGCACGCACATGATGTGCGATGGGTGCTGGTACTTGGCCCTTATATTGGCCCCCTATCCCTCATCAAACCTCGAGAACTCACACCCCCTTAAAGAGCAATTGAGATTTTACAGGTTTGCTGCCAGTAGCCATTAAAGTGTCTGAAATGGGGACACTTTTTTCAAATGGTCACAAAATCTTGTACACCTCGAGTTTTTAGCTGAATTTTTTTGTGCATGCCAACAAAAATATAAGGATCATGTCTACCAAGTTTGGGGCCAAAACTCCTTGCAAAAAAGTTTTAAAAAATCCCAAACGGCAAAAAGTTTCAAAAATCATGAAAAATAGAAAACGAGTCGTCTTGCTATGAAACTTCACGTGAAGGCTTAAGGGACCTTTGCATGAATTTACAAGCCATAAAAATGGCATTGGCACATAGAAATATGAAGATGTGTCAAACCCACCAACCATCCTATCGATCCTCGGCTTGCGCATCCTGTCTCTTAGGCCAACGTAGTGCTCACTCTCCCGCTCGTTTCGTTGGTTGGCTTAGGCATATGGAGTCCACTCCCAATCTAAGATTAGATCAGGCCGAGGGTTGTGGCAGCAGGATCGGCAACACGCAGAGGGGGACCCAGCCGATCCCTGGCTTACATGCCGGCGTAGTTCCCGCCCGTCCGCCCACCCTCTCGTTCCTTCGATTGGCATAGACATACGGAGTTCATTCCCAGTCTAAGATCAGACCGGACTAAGGGTTGCGGTAGCAGGATCAACAGCACGCGAAGGGGGACCCGACCGATCCCCGGCTTGCGTATCCCGCCCTTCTGGCCGGTTGAGCGCCCGCACGCTCGTTTTGTGGGTTTACTTAGGCATACGGAGTTCATTCCCAGTATAAGCATACGAAGTTCATTCCCAGTCTAAGATCGAACCAGACCGAGGGTTGCAGCAGCACATGCTGGGCTCAGGCATGTGCCGGTGCCGCATTTTTCATCGTCGGGGCACCATCACCGAAAAACCTGACCGTCAGCACTAGGGTTTCGACGATTGGGGGACCAGGGGGTATGCGCACATGATGTGCGATGGGTGCTGGTACTTGGCCCTTATATTGGCCCATTATCCCTCGTCAAACCTCGAGAACTCACACCCCCTTAAAGAGCATTCGAGATTTTACAGGTTTGCTGCCAGTAGCCATTAAAGCGTCTAAAATGGGGACACTTTTTTCAAATGGTCACAAAATCTTACACACTTCGAGTTTTTAGCTGAATTTTTTTGTGCAAGCCAAAAAAAATACAAGGATCACGTCTACCAGGTTTGGGGCCAAAACTCCTTTGAAAAAAATTTTAAAAAATCTCGAACTACAAAAAGTTTCAAAAATCGTGAAAAATAGAAAACGGGTCGTCTTGGCATTAAACTTCACGTGAAGGCTTAAGGGACCATTGTATGAATTTACAAGCCATAAAAATGGCATTGGCACGTAGAAATATGAAGATGTGCCTAAACCCACCTACCACCCTACCACCCTACCGATCCATGGCTTGTGTATTCCGTCTCTCTGGCTGACGTAGTGCCCGTCTGCCCGCCCGTTCGTTTCGTTGGTTGGCTTAGGCATACGGAGTTCATTCCCAGTCTAAGATTGGACTAGACTGAGGGTGGCAGCAGCAGGATCGGCAGCACGTAGAAGGGGACCCGACCTATCCCTGGCTTGCGCATCCCGCCCCTCTGGCCGGCTGAGCGCCTGCACACTCGTTTCATGGGTTGACTTACGCATACGGAGTTCATTCCCAGTCTAAGATCGGACCGGACTGAGGGTTGCAGCTACACATGCTGGGCTCGGGCATGTCCTGGTGCCTCATTTTTCTTCATGGGGGCACCATCGTCGGAGCATCTCCGGAGAACCTGACCAACGGCATTGGTTTCCGACGATCTGGGGGGCCGGGGGGGTGTGCGCACATGATGTGCGATGGGTGCTGGTACTTGGCCCTTATATTGGCCCGTTATCCCTCATCAAACCTCAAGAACTCACACCCCCTTAAAGAGCATTTGAGATTTACAGGTTTGCTGCCAGTAGCCATTAAAGTGTCTGAAATGGGGACACTTTTTTCAAATGGTCACAAAATCTTGTACACTTCAAGTTTTTAGCTGAATTTTTTTATGCATGCCAACGAAAATACAAGGATCATGTCTACCAAGTTTGGGGCCAAAACTCCTTCCAAAAAAATTTTCAAAAATCATGAACCGTAAAAAGTTTTGAAAATCGTCAAAAATAGAAAACGAGTCGTCTGGCCAAGAAACTTCACGTGAAGGTTAAGGGACCATTGTATGAATTTACAAGCCATAAAAATAGCATTGGCACGCAAAAATATGAAGATGTACCTAAACCGAGCTACCACCCTATCGATCCATGGCTTCCGCATTCCGTCTCTCTGGCCGACGTAGTGCCCGCCCGCCGGCCCGTTCGTTTTATCGGTTGGCTTAGGCATACGGAGTTCATTCCCAGTCTAAGATTGGACCAGATTGAGGGTTGCGACAGCAGGATCGACAGCACGCAGAGGGGCACCCAATCGATCCCTGGCTTGCGCATCCCGCCCCTCTAGTCGGCTGAGCGCCCGCACGCTCGTTTCATGGGTTGACTTAGGCATACGGAGTTCATTCCCAGTCTAAGCATACGGAGTTCATTCCCAGTCTAAGATCGGACCAAATCGAGGGCTGCGGCCACACATGCTGGGCTCGGGCATGTCCTGGTGTCACATTTTTCTTCGCGGGGCACCATCATCGGAGGATCGCTGGAGAACCTGACCAACGGCATTGGGTTTCCGGCGATCTAGGGGGTCGGGGGGTGCGCTCACATGATCTGCGATGGGTGCTGGTACTTGGCCCTTATATTGGCCGCTATCCCTCATCAAACCTCGAGAACTCACACCCCTTTAAAGACCATTTAAGATTTTACAGGTTTGCTGCCAGTAGCCATTAAAGTGTCTGAAATGGGGACACTTTTTTCAAATGGTCACAAAATCTTGTACACTTCGAGTTTTTAGCTGAATTTTTTTGTGCATGCCAAAAAAAATACAAGGATCACGTCTACCGAGTTTTTTGCCAAAACTCCTTCCGAAAAAATTTTAAAAAATCCCGAACCGCAAAAAGTTTCCAAAATCGTAAAAAATAGAAAACGAGTCGTCTTGCCATGAAACTTCACGTGAAGGCTTAAGGGACCATTGTATGAATTTACAAGCCATAAAAATGGCATTGGCATGCAGAAATATGAAGATGTGCATAACCCACCTACCACCCCATCGATCCACCGCTTTCGCATCCCGTCTCTCTGGCCGGCGTAGTGCCTGCACGGCCGCTCGTTTTGTCAGTTGGCTTAGGCATACTGAGTTCATTCCCAGTCTAAGATCAAACCAGATCGAGGGTTGCTGTAGCAGGATCGACAGCACGCAGAGGGGGACCCGATCGATCCCCGACTCGTGCATCCCGCCCCTCTGGCCGGCTGAGCGCCCGCACGCTCGTTTCGTGGGTTGACTTAGGCATACGGAGTTCATTCCTAGTCTAAACATACGGAGTTTATTCCCAGTCTAAGATTGGACTGGATCGAGGGTTGCGGCAGCACATGCTGGGCTCGAGCATGTGCTGGTGCCACATTTTTCTTCATCGGGCACCATCGCCAGAGCATCACCGGAGAACCTAACCGACGGCAATGGGGTTCCGACGATCGGGGGGCCGGGGGGGTGTGCGCACATGATTTGTGATGGGTGCTGGTACTTGGCCCTTATATTGGCCCCCTATCCCTCATCAAGCCTTGAGAACTCACACCCCTTTAAAGAGCATTTGAGATTTTACAGGTTTGCTCCCAGTAGCCATTAAAGTGTCTGAAATGGGGACACTTTTTTCAAATGGTCACAAAACCTTGTACACTTGGAGTTTTTACCTGAATTTTTTTGTGCATGCCAACAAAAAGAAAAGCATCACGTCTACCAAGTTTGGGGTCAAAACTATTTTCGAAAAAATTTTAAAAAATCCCGAATCGTAAAAAGTTTCCAAAATCGTGAAAAATAGAAAACGAGTCGTCTTGCCGAGAAACTTCACGTGAAGGCTTAAGGGACCGTTGTATGAATTTTCAAGCCATAAAAATGGCATTGGCACATAGAAATATGAAGATGTGTTTAAACCCACCTACCACTCTATCAATCCACGACTTGCGCATCCCGTTTCCCTTGTCGGCGTAGTGCACGCTCGCCCGCTCGTTTCGTCGGTTGGCTTAGGCATACGGAGTTCATTCCCATTCTAAGATCGAATCGGACCGAGGGTTGTGGCAGCAGGATCAGCAGCATGCAGAGGGGGACCCAGCCGATCCCTGGCTTGCGTATCCCACCCCTCTCACTGACTGAGCAGCCACACGCTCGTTTCGTGTGTTGACTTAGGCATACAGAGTTCATTCCCAATCTAAGCATACGGAGTTCATTCCCAGTGTAAGATCAGACCAGACCGAGGGTTGCGGCAGCACATGCTGGGCACGGGCAGTGCTGGTGTCGTATTTTTCTTCGCCAGGGCACCATTGCATGAGCATAGCAAGAGAACTTGACCGGCGGCATTGGGGTTACGACGATCGGGGGCGCCGGGGGGGTGTGCGCACATGATGTGCGATGAGTGCTGGTACTTGGCCCTTATATTGGCCCCCTATCTCTCATCAAACCTCGAGAACTCACACCCCCTTAAAGAGCATTTGAGATTTTACAGGTTTGCTCCCAGTAGCCATTAAAGTGTCTGAAATGGGGACACTTTTTTCAAATGCTCACAAAACCTTGTACACTTGGAGTTTTTACCTGAATTTTTTTGTGCATGCCAACAAAAAGAAAAGCATCACGTCTACCAAGTTTGGGGTCAAAACTATTTTCGAAAAAATTTTAAAAAATCCCGAATCGTAAAAAGTTTCCAAAATCGTGAAAAATAGAAAACGAGTCGTCTTGCCGAGAAACTTCACGTGAAGGCTTAAGGGACCATTGTATGAATTTTCAAGCCATAAAAATGGCATTGGCACATAGAAATATGAAGATGTGCCTAAACCCACCTACCTCCCTATCGATCCACGGCTTGCGCATCCCGTCTCTCTGGCCGACGTAGTGCCCGCCCGCCTGCCCGCCTGCCCGCCTGTTCGTTTCGTCGGTTGGCTTAGGGATACTGAGTTCATTCCCAGTCTAAGATCAGACTGGACTGAGGGTTGCAGCAGCAGGATCGACAGCACGTCGAGGAGGACCCGACCGATCCCTGGCTTACGCATCCCGCCCCTCTGGTCGGCTAAGATCGGACCAGACTGAGGGTTGCAGTGGTAGGATCAGCAGCACGTAGTGGGGGACCCGACTGATCCCCGGCTTCTGCATCCTACTCCTCTGGCTAGCTGAGCGCCTGCACGCTCATTTCGTGGGTTGACTTAGGCATACGGAGTTCATTCCCAGTCTAAGCATACGAAGTTCATTCCCAGTCTAAGATGGGACCAGACCAACCGTTGCAACAGCACATGCTGGGCTTAGGCATGTGCTGGTGCCGCATTTTTCTTTGCCGGGGCACCATCGTCGGAGCATAACCGGAGAACTTGACTGACGGCATTGGGGTTCCGGCGATCGGGGGGTCGGGGGGTGTGCGCAAATGATGTGCGATGGGTGCTGGTACTTGGCCCTTTTATTGGCCCCCTATCCCTCCTCAAACCTCGATAACTCACACCCCCTTAAGGAGCATTTGAGATTTTACAGGTTTACTGCCAGTAGCCATTAAAGTGTCTGAAATGGGGACACATTTTTGAAATGGTCACAAAATCTTGTATACTATGAGTTTTTAGCTAAATTGTTTTGTGCATGCCAACAAAAATACAGGGGTCACGTCTACTAAGTTTGGGGCCAAAAATCCTTCCGAAAAAATTTTAAAAAATCCAGAACCGTAAAAAGTTTCCAAAATCGTGAAAAATAGAAAACGAGTTGTCTCGCCATGAAACTTCACGTGAAGGCTTAAGGGACCACTCTATGAATTTACAAGCCATAAAAATGGCATTGGCACGCAGAAATATGAAGATGTGCCTAAACCAACCTATCACCCTATCGATCCACGGCTTGCGCATCCCGTCTCTCTAGCTGACGTAGTGACCGCCCGCCCGCCCGCTCGTTTCGTCGATTGGCTTAGGCATACGGAGTTCATTCCCAGTCTAAGCATACAGAGTTCATTCCCAGTCTAAGATCAGACCAGACCAAGCATTGCGATAGCACATGCTGGGCTCGGGCATGTGCTAGTGCCGCATTTTTCTTTACCGGGGCACCATCGTCGGAGCATCACCGAAGAACCTGACCGACGGCATTGGGGTTCCGACGATCGGGGGGTCGGGGGGGTGTGCGCACATGATGTGCGGTCGGTGCTGGTACTTGGCCCTTTTATTGGCCCCCTATCCCTCATCAACCTCGACAACTCACACCCCCTTAAAGAGCATTTGAGATTTTACAGGTTTGCTGCCAGTAGCCATTAAAGTGTCTGAAATGAGGACACTTTTTTCAAATGGTCACCAAATCTTGTACACTGTGAGTTTTTAGCTGAATTGTTTTGTGCATACCAACAAAAATACATGGATCACGTCTACCAAGTTTGGGGCCAAAACTCCTTCCGAAAAAATTTTAAAAAATCTTGAACCGTAAAAGGTTTCAAAAATCATAAAAAATAGAAAACGAGTCGTCTGGCCATGAAACTTCACGTGAAGGTCTAAGGGACCATTGTATGAATTTACAAGCCATAAAAATGGCATTGGCACACAGAAATATGAAGATGTGCCTAAACCCACCTACCACCATATCGATCCACGACTTACGCATCCCGTCTCTCTGGCTGGCATAGAGCCCGCCTGCCCGCTCGTTTCGTCGGTTGGCTTAGGCATACGGAGTTCATTCCCAGTCTAAGATCGGACTGAACCGAGGGTTGCAGTAGCAGGATCGGCAGCACACAGAGGGGGACCCGACCGATCCCCGACTTGCGCATCCCGCCCCTCTGGCCAGCTGAGCGCCCAAACGCTCATTTCGTGGGATGACTTAGGCATACAGAGTTCATTCCCAATCTAAGATCAGACCAGACCGAGGGTTGCGGCAGCACTTCCTGGGCTCGGGCATGTGCTGGTGCCAAAATTTTCTTCGCTGGGGCACCATCACCGGAGCATCATCGGAGAACCTAACCGACGGCATTGGGGTTCCGACGATCGGGGGGTTGGGGGGGATATGCGCACATGATGTGCGATGGGTACTGGTACCTGGCCCTTATATTGGCCCCCTATCCCTCATCCAACCTCGAGAACTCACACCCCCTTAAAGAGCATTTGAGATTTTACAGGTTTGCTGCCAGTAACCATTAAAGTGTCTAAAATGGAGACATTTTTTTCAAATGGTCACAGAATCTTGTACACTTCGAGTTTTTAGCTGAATTTTTTTGTGCACGCCAAAAAAAAATACAGGGATCACGTTTACCAAGTTTGGGGCCAAAAGTCCTTTCGAAAAAATTTTAGAAAAATCCAGAACCGCAAAAAGTTTCCAAAATCGTGAAAAATAGAAAACGAGTCGTCTCACCATGAAACTTCACGTGAAGGCTTAAGGGACAATTGTATGAATTTACAAGCCATAAAAATGGCATTGGCATGCAGAAATATGAAGATGTGCCTAAACCAACCTACCACCCTATTGATCCACGGCTTGCGCATCCCGTCTCTCTAGCCGATGTAGTGACTGCCTGCCCGCCCGCTCGTTTCGTTGATTGGCTTAAGTATACGGAATTAATTCCCTGTCTAAGATCAAACCAGACTGAGGGTTGCAGCAGCAGGATCGATAGCATGCAGAGGGGGACCCGATCAATCTTCGGCTTGCGCATCCCACCCATCTGGCCGGCTGAGCGCCCGCACGCTCATTTCGTGGGTTGACTTAGGCATACAGAGTTCATTCCCAATCTAAGCATACGGAATTCATTCCCAGTCTAAGATCGGACTGGATCAAAGGTTACGGCTGCCCATGCTGGGCTCGGGCATGTGCTGGTGCCGCATTTTTCTTCGTCGAGGCACCATCGCCGGAGCATCGTCGGAGAACCTGACGGGCAGCATTAGGGTTCCGATGATCAGGGGGCAGAGGGGGATGTGCGCACATGATGTGCGATGGGTGCTGGTATTTCGCCCTTATATTGGCCCCCTATCCCTCATCAAACCTCAAGAACTCACAACCCCTTAAAGAGCATTTGAGATTTTACAGATTTGCTGCCAGTAGCGATTAAAGTGTCTGAAATGGGGACACTTTTTTCAAATGGTCACAAAATCTTGTACACTTCGAGTTTTTAGCTCAATTTTTTTGTGCATGCCAAAAAAAATAAAAGGATCATATCTACCTAGTTTGGGGCCAAAAATCCTTCCAAAAAAATTTTAAAAAATCTTGAACCGTAAAAAGTTTCAAAAATTGTGAAAAATAAAAAACGAGTTGTCTTGCCATGAAACTTCACGTGAAGGATTAAGGGACCATTGTATGAATTTACAAGCCATAAAAATGGCATTGGCACGTAGAAATATGAAGATGTGCTTGAACCCACCTAGCACCCTATCGATCCACGGCTTATGCATCCCGTCTCTCTGGCTGGCGTACTGCCCGCCCGCCCGTAAGCTCGTTCGTTTCATCGGTTGGCTTAGGCATACGGAGTTCATTCCCAGCCTAAGATCTGATCGGATCGAGGGTTACGGTAGCAGGATCGGCAGCACGTAGAAGGGGACCCGATCGATCCTCGGCTTGCGCACCGCACCCCTCTGGGCAGTTGAATGCTCGTACGCTCATTTCGTGGGTTGACTTAGGCATACGGAGTTCATTCCCAGTCTAAGCATACGGAGTTCATTCCCAGTCTAAGATCGGGTCGGACCAAGGGTTACGGCAGCACATGCTGGGCTCGGGCCTGTGCTGGTGCCGCATTTTTCTTCACGTGACCATTGCCGGAGCATCGTCGAAGAACCTGACCGACGGCATTGGGGTTCCGACGATCAGGGGGCCGAGGGGTGTGTGCGCACATGATGTGCGATGGGTGCTGGTACTTGGCCCTTATATTGGCCCCCTATCCCTCATCAAACTTCGAGAACTCACACCCCCTTAAAGAGCATTTGAGATTTTACAGGTTTGCTGCCAGTAGCCATTAAAGTGTCTGCAATGGGGACACTTTTTTCAAATGGTCACAAAATCTTATACACTTTGAGTTTTTAGCTGAATTTTTTTACGCATGCCAACAAAAATAAAAGGATCACGTCTACCTAGTTTGGGGCCAAAATCCTTTTGAAAAAATTTTAAAATATCTCGAACCGTAAAAAGTTTCAAAAATTGTGAAAAAGAAAAAATGAGTCATCTTACCGTGAAGATGTGCTTGAACCCACCTACCACCCTATCGATCCACAGCTTGCGCATCCTGTCTCTTTGGCCAACGTAGTGCCCGCCCGCCCATCCGCTCATTTCGTCGGTTGGCTTAGGCATACGGAGTTCATTCCCAGTCTAAGCATACGGAGCTCATTCCTAGTCTAAGATCAGAATGGACCGAGGGTTACAGCAGCACATGCTGGGCTCGAGCATGTGCTGGTGCCGCATTTTTCTTCACCGGGGCACCACCGTCGGAGAACCTGACCAACGGCATTGGGGTTCCGGCGATCGGGGGGGCCAGGGGGTGTGCGCACATGATGTACGATGGGTGCTGGTACTTGGCTCTTATATTGGCCCCCTATCCCTCATCAAACCTCGAGAACTCACACCCCTTTAAAGAGCATTTGAGATTTTACAAGTTTGTTGCCAGTAGCCATTAAAGTGTCTGAAATGGGGACACTTTTTTCAAATGGTCACAAAATCTTGTACACTTCGAGTTTTTAGCTGAGTTTTTTTGTGCATGCCAACAAAAATACAAGGATCACGTCTACCAAGTTTGGGGCCAAAACCCTTTCGAAAAATTTTTAAAAAATCTCGAACCGCAAAAAGTTTCAAAAATCGTGAAAAATAAAAAACGAGTCGTCTCGCCATGAAACTTCACGTGAAGGCTTAAGGGACCATTGTATGTATTTACAAGCCATAAAAATGGCATTGGCACGCATAAATATGAAGATGTGCCTAAACCCACCTACCATCCTATCGATCCACGGCTTGCGCATCCTATCTCTCTAGCCGGCGTAGTGCCCGCCCGCCCGCCTGCTTGTTTCGTCGGTTGGCTTAGGCCTACGGAGTTCATTCCCAGTCTAAGATCGGACCAGACTGAGGGTTGTGGCAGCAAGATCAGCAAGATCGATAGCACTTAAAGGGGGACCTGGCCGATCCCCGGCTTGCGCATCCCGCTCCTCTGGCTGGCTCAACGCCCGCACGCTCGTTTCGTGGGTTGACTTAGGCATGTGAAGTTCATTCCCAGTCTAAGCAGATGGAGTTCATTCCCAATCTAAGATCAGAATGGACTGAGGGTTGTAGCAGCACATGCTGGGCTCGGGCATGTGCTGCGGCCGCATTTTTCTTCGCCAGGGCACCATCGTCGGGGCATCGTCGGAGAACCTGACCGACGGCATTTGGGTTCGGCGATTGGGGGGGCCGGGGGGTGTGCGCACATGATGTGCGATGGGTGCTGGTACTTGGCCCTTATATTGGCCCCCTATCCCTCACCAAACCTCGAGAACTCACACCCCCTTAAAAAGCATTTGAGATTTTACAGGTTTGTTGGAAGTAGCCATTAAAGTGTTTGAAATGGGAACACTTTTTTCAAATGGTCACAAAATCTTGTACACTTCGAGTTTTTAGCTGAATTTTTTTGTGCATGCCAAAAAAAATACAAGGATCACATCTAGTTTTGGGCCAAAATGCCTTCCAAAAAAATTTTAAAAAGTCCCAAACCGCAAAAAGTTTCAAAAATCGTGAAAAATAGAAAACGAGTCGTCTTGGCATGAAACTTCACGTGAAGGCTTAAAGGACAATTGTATCAATTTACAAGCCATAAAAATGGCATTGGCACATAGAAATATGAAGATGTGCCTAAACCCACCTGCCACCTTATCGATCGATGGCTTGCGCATCCAGTATCTCTGGCTGGCGTAGTGCCCGCCCGCCCGTCCGCCCGTTCATTTCGTCGGTTGGCTTAGGCATACGGAGTTCATTCCCAGTCTAAGATCGGATCGGACCGAGGGTTACGGCAGTAGGATTGAAAGCACATAGAGGGGGACCCAGCCGATACCCGGCTTGTGCATCCCGCCCCTTTGGCCGGCTGAGCACCCGCAGGCTCGTTTCGTGGGTTGACTTAGGCATACGGAGTTCATTCCCAATCTAAGCATACGGAGTTCATTTCCAGTCAAAGATCGAATCGGATCGAGGGTTGCGGCAGTACATGCCGGGCTCGGGCATGTGCTGGTGCCGTATTTTTCTTCATCGGGGTGCCATTGTCAGAGCATCGTCGGAGAACCTGATCGACGGCATTGGGGTTCCGACGATCAGGGGGGTTGGGGGGTGTGCGCACATGATGTGCGATGGGTGCTGGTACTTGGCCCTTATATTGGCCCCCTATCCCTCCTCAAACCTTGAGAACACACACCCCTTTAAAGAGCATTTGAGATTTTACAGGTTTGCTGCCAGTAGCCATTAAAGTGTCTGAAATGGAGACATTTTTTTCAAATGGTCACAAAATCTTGCCATGAAACTTCACGTGAAGGCTTAAGGGACCATTGTAGTTCCCGTCCGCCCGCCCACCCGCTCATTTCGTCGGTTGGCTTAGGCAGACAGAGTTCATTCCCAGTCTAAGATCAGACCTGACTGAGGGTTGTGGTAGCAAGATCGACAGCACGCAGAGTGGGACTCGATCGATCCTCGGCATGAGCATCCCGCCCCTCTGGCCGGCTGAGCGCCCGCACGCTTATTTCGTGGGTTGACTTAGGCATACGAAGTTCATTCCTAGTCTAAGCATACGGAGTTCATTTCCAGTCAAAGATAGAATCAGACTGAGGGTTGTGGCAGCACATGCTGGGGACAGGCATGTGCTGGTGCCACATTTTTCATCGCCGAGGCAGCGTCGCCGGAGAACCTAACCAACGGCATTGGGGTTCCAGCGATCGGGTGGGCCAGGGGGTGTGCACACATGATGTGCGATGGGTGCTGGTACTTGGCCCTTATATTGGCCCCCTATCCCTCATCAAACCTCGAGAACTCACACCCCCTTAAAGATCATTTGAGATTTTACAGGTTTGCTGCCAGTAGCCGTTAAAGTGTCTGAAATGGGGACACTTTTTTCAAATGGTCACAAAATCTTGTACACTTTGAGTTTTTAGCTGAATTTTTTTGTGCATGCTGAAAAAAATTCAAGGATCACGTCTACCAGGTTTGAGGCCAAAACTCCTTCCGAAAAAATTTTAAAAAATCTCGAACCGTAAAAACTTTTGAAAATCATGAAAAATAGAAAACGAGTCGTGTTGCCGTGAAACTTAACGTGAAGGCTTAAGGGACCATTGTATGAATTTAGAAGCCATAAAAATGGCATTGGCATGCAGAAATATGAAGATGTGCCTAAACCCACCTACCACCCTATCGATCCACGGCTTGCGCATCTCGTATCTCTGGCCGGCGTAGTGCCCACCCGCCCGCCCGCCCACTCGTTTCGTCGGTTAGCTGAGGCATACAGAGTTCATTCCCAGTCTAAGATTGGACCGGACCGAGCGTTATGGCAGTAGGATTGGCAGCACGCAGAGGGGGACCCATTCGATCCTTGGCTTACGCATCCTGCCCCTCTGGCCGGCTGAGCACCCGCACGCTCGTTTCGTGGATTGACTTAAGCATACAAAGTTCGTTCCCAGTCTAAGCATACGGAGTTCATTCCCAGTGTAAGATCGGATCGGACCGAGGGTTGCGGCAGCACATGCTGGGCTCGAGCATGTGCTGGTGCCACATTTTTCATCGTTGGGGCACCATCGCCGGAGCATCGTCGGAGAACCTAACCAGCGGCATTAGGGTTCCAGCGATCGGGTGGGCCGAAGGGTGTGCGCACATGATGTGCGAAGGGTGCTGGTACTTGGCCCTTATTTTGACCCCCTATCCCTCATCAAACCTCAAGAACTCACACCCCCTTAAAGAGCATTTGAGATTTTACAAGTTTGCTGCCAGTAGCCATTAAAGTTTTTAAAATGGGGACACATTTTTCAAATGGTCACAAAATCTTGTACACTTCGAGTTTTTAGTTGAATTTTTTTGTGCATGCCAAAAAAAATAAAATGATCATGTCTACCAGGTTTGAGGCCAAAACTCCTTCTGAAAAAATTTTAAAAAATCCCAAACCGCAAAAAGTTTCAAAAATCGTGAAAAATGGAAAATGAGTCGTCTTGCCATGAAACTTCACGTGAAGGCTTAAGGAACCATTGTATGAATTTACAAGCCATAAAAATGGCATTGGCACACAGAAATATGAAGATGTGCCTAAACCCACCTACTACCCTATCGATCCACGGCTTGCGCATCTCGTCTCTCTGGCCGACGTAGTGCCCGCTCGGTTGGCTTAGGCATACGGAGTTCATTCTCAGTCTGAGATTGGACTGGATCGAGGGTTGTGGCAGCAAGATCAACAGCAGGATCGGCAGAGGGGGACTCGACCGATCCCCGGCTTGCGCATCCGGCCCCTCTGGCCGGCTGAGAGCCCACACGCTCGTTTTGTTGGTTGACTTAGGCATACGGAGTTCATTCCTAGTCTAAGCATACAGAGTTCATTCCCAGTCTAAGATCGGACCAGACCGAGGTTTCTGGCAGCACATGCTGGGCTCGGGCATGTGCTGGTGCCACATTTTTCTTCGTCGGGGCACTATCGCCGGAGAACCTGACCGGCGGCATTGAGGTTCCAACGATCGGAGGGGCTGGGAGGGTGTGCGCACATGATGCACAATGGGTGCTGGTACTTGGCCCTTATATTGGCCCTCTATCCCTCATTAAACCTTGAGAGCTCACACCCCCTTAAAGAGCATTTGAGATTTTACAGGTTTGCTGCCAGTAGCCATTAAAGTGTCTGAAATGGGGACATTTTTTTGAAATAGTCACAAAATCTTGTACACTTCGAGTTTCTAGCTGAATTTTTTTGTGCATGCCAACAAAAATGCAATGATCACGTCTACGAAGTTTGGGGCCAAAAATCCTTCTGAAAAAATTTTAAAAAATCCCAAACCGTAAAAAGTTTCAAAAATCATGAAAAATAGAAAATGAGTCGTCTTGCCATGAAACTTCACATGAAGGGTTAAGGGACCATTGTATGCATTTAGAAGCCATAAAAATGGCATTGGCATGAAAAAATATGAAGTTGTGCCTAAACCCACTTACCACCCTATCGATCCACGGCTTGCGCATCCCGTCTCTCTGGCCGACGTGGTACCGCCCGCTAGCCCGCCAGCCCGCCAGCCCGCTTGTTTCGTCGGTTGGCTTAGGCATACGGAGTTCAATCCCAGTCTAAGATTGGATCGTATCGAAGGTTGCGGCAATAGGATCGGCAGCACATAGAGGAGGACTCGACCGATCCCCGGCTTGCGCATCCCGCCCCTCTGACCGGCTAAGCGCCCGTATGGTCATTTCATGGGTTGACTTAGGCATAGAAAGTTCATTCCCAGTCTAAGCATACGAAGTTCATTCCCAGTTTAACATCGGACCGGACCGAGGGTTGTGGCAGCACATGCTGGGCTCGAGCATGTGCTGGTGCCGTATTTTTCTTCGCCAGGGCACCATCGTCGGAGCATCGTCGGAGAACCTGACCGACGGCACTGGGGTTCCGGCGATCGGGGGGGCCGGGGGGGTGTGCGCACATGATGTGTGATGGGTGCTGGTACTTGGCCCTTATATTGGCTCGCTATCCCTCATCAAACCTCGAGAACTCACACCCCCTTAAAGAACATTTGAGATTTTACAGGGTTGCTACCAGTAGCCATTAAAGTGTCTTAAATGGGGACACTTTTTTCAAATGGTCACAAAATCTTGTAAACTTCGAGTTTTTAGCTGAATTTTTTTTTGCATGCCAAAAAAAAATACAAGGATCATGTCTACCAAGTTTATCGCAAAAACTCCTTCTGAAAAAATTTTAAAAAATCCCAAACCGTAAAAAGTTTCAAAAATCATGAAAAATCGAAAACGAGTCATCTTGCCATAAAGCTTCACGTGAAGGCTTAAGGGACCATTGTTGAATTTACAAGCCATAAAAATGGCATTGGCACGTAGAAATATGAAGATGTGCCTAAACCCACCTGCCACCCTATCGATCCACGGCTTACGCATCCCGTCCTTCTGGTCGGCATAGTGCCCGCCCGCCCGCCCGCCCTCTCGTTTCGTCGGTTGGCTTGGGCATATGGAGTTCATTCCCAGTCTAAGATCAGATCCGATCGAGAGTTACAGTAACAGGATTGACAGCATGCAAAGGGGGACCCATCTGGCTGGTTGAGCACTCGCACGTTCGTTTCATGGGTTGACTTAGGCATACAAAGTTCATTCCCAGTCTAACCATACGGAGTTCATTCCCAGTCTAAGATCGGACAGGATCGAGGGTTGTGGCAGCACATGCTGGGCTCGGGCATGTGCTGGTGCCGCATTTTTCTTCCTTGGGGCACCATCGCTTGAGAATCACCGAAGAACCTAACCAGCGGCATTGGGGTTCCTACGATCAGGGGGGCCGGGGGGGTGTGCGCACATGATGTGCGATGGCTGCTGGTACTTTGCCCTTATATTGGCCCCCTATCCCTCATCAAACCTCGAGAACTCACACCCCCTTAAAGAGCATTTGAGATTTTACAGGTTTGCCGCCAGTAGCCCTTAAAGTGTCTGAAATGGGGACACTTTTTTCTAATGGTCACAGAAACTTGTACACTTTGAGTTTTTAGTTGAATTTTTTTGTGCATGTCAACAAAAATACAAGGATCACGTCTACCAAGTTTTGGGCCAAAACTCCTTCCAAAAGAATTTAAAAAAATCCCGAACCGTAAAAAGTTTCAAAAATCATGAAAAATAGAAAACGAGTCGTCTTGCCATGAAACTTCACGTGAAGGCATGCCAACAAAAATACAAGGATCACGTCTACCAAGTTTTGGGCCAAAACTCCTTCCAAAAGAATTTTAAAAAATCTCGAACCATAAAAAGTTTCAAAAATCATGAAAAATAGAAAACGAGTCGTCTTGCCATGAAACTTCAAGTGAAGGCTTAAGGGACCATTGTATGAATTTACAGGCCATAAAAATGGCTTTGGCATGTACAAATATGAATTTGTGCCTAAACCCACCTACCACCCTATCGATCCATGGCTGGCGCATCCCGTCTCTCTGGCTGGCGTAGTGCCCGCCCGTCCACCCTCCCGCCCGCTCGTTTCGTCGGTTGGCTTAGGCATACAGAGTTCATTCCCAGTCTAAGATCAGACCGGTCCGAGGGTTGCAGCAGCAGGATCGGCAGCACATAGATCGGGACCCGGTCGATCCCTGACTTTCGCGTCCCGCCTATCTGCACGCTCGTTCCGTGGGTTGACTTAGGCATACGGAGTTCATTCCCAGTCTAAGCATATAGAGTTCATTCCCAGTCAAGGATCAGACTAGACCGAGGGTTGCGGCAGCACATGCTCAGCTCGGGCATGTGCTGGTCCACATTTTTCTTCACTAGGGAACCATCGTCGGAGCATCACCGGAGAACCTGACCGACGGCATTGGGGTTCCGACGATCGGAGGGGTCGGGGAGAGGTGTGCGAACATGATGTGATATAGGTGCTGGTACTTGGCCCTTATATTGGCCCGCTATCCCTCATCAAACCTCGAGAACTCACACCCCCTTAAAGAGCATTTTACATTTTAGATTTTACAGGTTTGCTGCCAGTAGCCATTAAAGTGTCTGAAATGGGGACACTTTTTTCAAATGGTCACAAAATCTTGTACACTTCGAGTTTTTAGCTGAATTTTTTTGTGCACACCAACAGAAATACAAGGATCACGTTTAACAAGTTTGGGGTGAAAACTCTTTTAAAAAAAAATACCATCATCGAAGCAGCACCGAAGAACCTGACCGGCGACATTGGGGTTTCGACGATCAGGGTAGCCGGCGGGTGCACGCACATGATGTGCGATGGGTGCTGGTACTTGGCCCTTTTATTTGCCCCCTATCCCTCATCAAACCTCAAGAACTCACACCCCCTCAAAGAGCATTTGAGATTTTACAGGTTTGCTGCCAATAGCTGTTAAAGTGTCTGAAATGAGGGCACTTTTTTCAAATGGTCACAAAATCTTGTACACGTCGAGTTTTTAGCTGGATTTTTTTGTGCACACCAACAGAAATACAAGGATCAGGTCTAACAAGTTTCAGGTGAAAACTCTTTTCAAAAAAATTTAAAAAAATCCCGAACCGCAAAAAGTTTCAAAAATCATGAAAAATAGAAAACGAGTCATCTTGCCATTAAACATCACGTGAAGGCTTAAGGGATCATTGTATGAATTTACAAGCCATAAAAGTGGCTTTGGCACGTAGAAATATGAAGATGTGCCGAAACCCACCTACCACCCTATCGATCCACGGCTTGCGCATCCCGTCTCTCTGGCCGACGTAGTGCCCACCAGCCCGCCCGCCCGTTCATTTCGTCGATTGGCTTAGGCATACGTAGTTCATTCCTAGTCTACGATCAGACTGTACCGAGGTTGTGGCAGCAGAATCGACAGCACGCCGAGGGGGACCCAGCTGATCCCTGGCTTGCGCATCCCGCCCCTCTCGTCGGTTGAGCGCCCGTACGCACGTTTCGTGGGTTGACTTATGCATACGAAATTCATTCCCAGTCTAAGCATATGAAGTTCATTCCCAGTCTAAGATCGGACCAGGCTGAGGGTTACGGCAGCACATGCTGGGCTCGAGCATGTGTTGGTGCCACTTTTTTCTTCACCGAGGCACCATCGCCGGAGCATCGTCGGAGAACCTGGCTGGCGGCATTGGGTTCCGACGATCGGAGGGGCCGTGGGGGTGTGCGCACATGATGTGCGATGGGTGCTGGTACTTGGCCCTTATATTGTCCCCCTATCCCTCATCAAACCTCCAGAACTCACCCCCCCTTAAAGAGCATTTGAGATTTTACAGGTTTGCTACCAGTAGCCATTAAAGTGTCTGTAATGGGGACACTTTTTTCAAATGGTCACAAAAACTTTTACACTTTGAGTTTTTAGCTGAATTTTTTTTTGCGTGCCAACAAAAATACAAGGATCATGTCTACCAAGTTTGGGGCCAAAAATCCCTCAAAAAAAATTTTAAAAAATCCTGAACTGCAAAAAGTTTCGAAAATCATAAAATATAGAAAACGAGTCGTCTTGCCATGAAACTTCACGTGAAGGCTTAAGGGACCATTTTATAAAGTTACAAGCCATAAAAATGGCATTGGCATGCCGAAATATTAAGATTTGCCTAAACCCACCTACCACCCTATCGATCCACGACTTGTGCTTCTCGTGTCTCTGGCCGTAGTAGTCCTCGCCCGTCCGCCCGCTCGTTTCATCGGTTGGCTTAGCCATACGGAGTTCATTCCCATTCTAAGATTGGACAGAACCAAGGGTTACAGCTGTAGGATCGACAGCACACAGAGTGGGACCCGATCGATCCCCGGCTTCCACATCCCGCCCCTCTGGCCTGCTGAGCGCCGCACGCTCGTTCCGTGGAATGACTTAGGCATACGGAGTTCATTCCCAGTCTAAGCATACGGAGTTCTTTCCCAGTCTAAGATCGGACCGGACCAAGGGTTGCGGTAGCACTTGCTGGGCTCGAGCATGTGCTGGTGCCGCCTTTTTCTTCACCGAGGCACCATCGTCGGAGCATCGTCGGAGATCCTGGCTGGCGGCATTGGGTTCCGACGATCGGAGGGGTCAAGAGGGGTGTGCGCACATGATGTGCGATGGGTGCTGGTACTTGGCCCTTATATTGGCCCCCTATCCCTCATCAAACCTCCAGAACTCACCCCCCTTAAAGAGCATTTGAGATTTTACAGGTTTGCTACCAGTAGCCATTAAAGTGTCTGTAATGGGGACACTTTTTTCAAATGGTCACAAAATCTTATACACTTCGAGTTTTTAGCTGAATTTTTTTGTGCATGCCAACAAAGTACAAGGATCCCGTCTACCAAGTTTGGGGCCAAAAATCCTTCCGAAAAAATTTAAAAAAATCCTGAACCGTAAAAAGTTTCAAAAATCATGAAAAATAGAAAACGAGTCATCTTGTCATGAAACTTCACGTGAAGGCTTAAGGGACCATTGTATGAATTTACAAGCCATAAAAAAGGCATTGGGACGTAGAAATATGAAGATGTGTATAAACCCACCTACCACCCTATTGATCCACGGCTTGCGCATCCTGTCTCTCTGGCCGGCGTAGTGCCCGTCCGCTCGCCCGCTCGTTTCATCGGTTGGCTTAGGCATACGGAGTTCATTCCCAGTCTAAGATCAAACTAGACCGAGGGTTGCGGTAGCAGGATCGGTAGCACGCAGAGTGGGACCCGACCAATCCCTGGCTTACGCATCCCACTCCTCTGACCGACTGAGCGTCGGCACGCTCGTTTCCTGGGTTGACTTAGGCATACGGAGTTCATTCCCAGTCTAAGATCGGATCAGACCGAGGGTTACGATAGCACATTCTGGGCTCGGGCATGTGCTAGTGCCGTATTTTTCTTCGTCGGGGCACCATCGCCAGAGCATAGTCGGAGCATCATCGGAGAACCTGATCGACGGCATTGGGGTTCCGACGATCTTGGGGGTCGGGGGGTGTGCGCACATGATGTGTGATGGGTGCTGGTACTTGGCCCTTATATTGGCCCCCTATCCCTCATCGAACCTCGAGAACTCACACCCCCTTAAAGAGCATTTGAGATTTTACAAGTTTGCTGCCAGTAGCCATTAAAGTGTCAGAAATGGGGACACTTTTTTCAAATGGTCACAAAATCTTGTACACTTCGAGTTTTTAGCTGAATTTTTTTGTCCATGCCAACAAAAATTCAAGGATCACATCTACCAACTTTGTGCATCCCCTCTCTCTGGTCGGCGTAGTGCCTGCCCGCCCATCCGCCCACTCGTTTCGTCGGTTGGCTTAGGCATACGGAGTTCATCCCAGTCTAAGATCGGACCAGACCGAGGGTCACGGCAGTAGGATCGATAGCACGCAGAGGGGGACCCGTTTGATCCTCGGCTTGCGCATCCTGCCCCTCTGGCCGGCTGAGCGCCCGCACGCTCATTTTGTGGGTTGACTTAGGCATACAAAGTTCATTCCCAGTCTAAGCATACCGAGTTCATTCCCAGGGTTACGGTAGCACATGCTGGGCTCGGTCATGTGCTGGTGCCGCATTTTCTTCGCCGGGGCACCATCGTCTGAGCATCGTCGGGGAACCTGACCGACAGTATTGGGGTTTCGGCAATCGGGGGGCCCGGGGGTGGTGTGCGCACATGATGTGCGATGGGTATTGGTACTTGGCCCTTATATTGGCCCCCTATCCCTCATCAAACCTCGAGAACTCACACCCCCTTAAAGAGCATTTGAGATTTTACAGGTTTGCTGCAGTAGCCATTAAAGTGTCTGAAAATGGGGTCACTTTTATCAAATGGTCACAAAATCTTGTACACTTTGAGTTTTTTGCTGAATTATTTTGTGCATTCCAACAAAAATTCAAGGATCACGTCTACCAAGTTTGGAGTCAAAACTCCATCCGAAAAAATTTTAGAAAATCCTAAATCGTAAAAAGTTTCAAAAATCATGAAAAATAGAAAACCAGTCATCTTGCCATGAAACTTCACGTGAAGGCTTAAGGGACCATTGTATGAAATTAGAAACCATAAAAATGGCATTGGCATGCAGAAATATGAAGATGTGCCTAAACCCACTGACCACCCTATCGATCCATGGCTTGCGCATCCCGTCTCTCTGGCCGGCGCAGTGCCCACCCGCCCGCCCGCTCATTTCGTCGGTTGGCTTGGGCATATGGAGTTCATTCCCAGTCTAAGATCAGACCCAACTGAAGGTTGCAGTAACAGGATCGGCAGCACGCAGTGGGGGACCCGATCGATCCTCGGCTTGCTCATCCTGCCCCTTTGGCCAGCTGAGCACCCGCACGCTCGTTTCGTGGGATGACTTAGGCATACGGAGTTCATTCCCAGTCTAACCATACAGAGTTCATTCCCAGTCTAAGATTGGACCAGACCGAGGGTTACGGCAGCATATGCTAGGCTCGGGCATGTGCTGGTGCCGCATTTTTCTTTGTCGGGGCACCATCGTCGGAGCATCGTGGAAAACCTGACAGGTGGCATTTGGGTTCTGACGATCGAGGTTACCGGGGGGGGTGTGCGCACATGATGTGTGATGGGTGCTGGTACTTGGCCCTTATATTGGCCCTCCATCCCTCATCAAACCTCGAGAACTCACACCGCCTTAAAGAGCATTTAAGATTTTATAGGTTTACTACCAGTAGCCATTAAAGTGTCTGAAATCGGGACACTTTTTTCAAATGGTCACAAAATCTTGTAAACTTTGAGTTTTTAGCTGAATTGTTTTGTGCATGCCAACAAAAATACAAGGATCACGTCTACCAAGTTAAGGGCCAAAAATCTTTTCGAAAAAATTTTAAAAAATCCCGAACAGTAAAAAGTTTCAAAAATCATGAAAAATAGAAAACGAGTCGTCTTGCCATGAAACGTCACGTGAAGGCTTAAGGGACCATTGTATGAATTTACAAGCCATAAAAATGGCATTGGCACATAGAAATATGAAGATGAGCCTAAACCTACCTACCACTTTATTGATCCACAGCTTTCGCATCCCGTCTCTCTGGCCGGCGTAGTGCCCGCCCGCCCGTCCGCTCGTTTCGTCGATTGGCTTAGGCATACGGAGTTCATTTCCAGTCTAAGATCAAACCGGACCGAGGGTTGCGGCAACAGGATTGGTAGCAGGCAGAGGGGGACTCGGCCGATTCTCGGCTTACGTATCCTGCCCCTCTGGCCGGCTGAGCACCCGCACGCTCATTTCGTGGGTTGACTTAGGCATAAGGAGTTCATTCCCAGTCTAAGATCGGACCGGACCGAGGGTTGTGGCAGCACATGCTGGGCTCGGGCATGTGCTGGTCTGCATTTTTCTTCACCCGATCACCATCGTCGGAGCATCCTCGAAGAACCTGACCGGCGGCATTGGGGTTCCGATGATTGGGGGGCCCGGGGGGGTGTGCACACATGATGTGCGATGGGTGCTAGTACTTGGCCCTTATATTGGCCCCCTATCCCTCATCAAACCTCGAGAACTCACACCCCCTTAAAGAGCATTTGAGATTTTACAGGTTTGCTACTAGTAGCCATTAAAGTGTTTGAAAATGAGGTCACTTTTTTCAAATAGTCACCAAATCTTGTACACTTCGAGTTTTTAGCTGAATTTTTTTGTGCATGCCAAAAAAAATACAAGGATCACATCTGCCAAGTTCGGGGCCAAAACTCTTTCCGAAATAATTTTAAAAAATCCTGAACCGTAAAAGTTTTGAAAATCATGAAAAATAGAAAACGAGTCGTCTTGCCATTAAACTTAACGTGAAGGCTTAAGGGACCATTGTATGAATTTACAAGCCATAAAAATGGCATTGGCATGTAGAAATATGAAGATTTGCCTAAACCCACATACCACCGTATCGATCCACAGCTTGCACATCCCGTCTCTCTGGCCAGCATAGTGCCCGCCCGCCTGCCTGGCCGATCGTTTCGTCGATTGGCTTAGGCGTACGGAGTTCATTCCCAGTCTAAGATCAGACCAGACAGAGGATTGCGACAGCAGGATTGGCAGCACGCAGGGAGGGACCCGATCGATCCCCGGCTTGTGCAACCCGCCACTCTGGCCTGCTGAGAACTCGCATGCTCGTTTCGTGCATTGACCTAGGCATATGGAGTTCATTCCAGTCTAAGATTGGACCAGACCGAGGGTTGCGGCAGCACATGCTGGGCTCGGGATTGTGCTGGTGCCACATTTTTCTTTGTCGGGGCACCTTTGTCGGAGCATCGTCGGAGAACCTGACCGACGGCATTGGGGTTCTGGCGATCGGGGGGGTGTGCACACATGATGTGCGATGGGTGCTGGTACTTGGCCCTTATATTGGCCCTCTATCCCTCATCAAACCTCGAGAACTCACACCTTCTTAAACAGCATTTGAGATTTTACAGGTTTGCTGCCAGCAGCCATTAATGTGTCTGAAATGGGGACACTTTTTTCAAATGGTAACAAAATCTTGCACAATTCAAGTTTTTCGCTGAATGTTTTTGTGCATGCCAAAAAAAATACAAGGATCAAGTCTACCAAGTTTGGGGCCAAAACTCTTTTCGAAAATATTTTAAAAAATCCCGAACCGCAAAAAATTTTGAAAATCATGAAAAATAGAAAACTAGTCGTCTTGCCATGAAACTTCACGTGAAGGCTTCAGGGACCATTGTATGAATTTACAAGCCATAAAAATGGCATTGGCACACAAAAATATGAAGATGTGCCTAAACCTACCTACCACCCTATCGATCCATGGCTAGCGCATCCCGTCTCTCTGGCCGACGTAGTGCCCGCCCGCCCGCTCGTTTCAACGGTTGGCTTAGGCATACAGAGTACATTCCCAGTCTAAGATCAGACCAGACTGAGGGTTCTGGCAGTAGAATCAACAGCACGTAGAGGGGGACCCGGTCGATCCCCGGCTTGCGCATCCTGCCCCTCTGGCCGACTGGGCGCCCACACGCTCGTTTCATGGGTTAACTAAGGCATACGGAGTTCATTCCCAGTCTAAGCATACGGAGTTCATTCCTAGTCTAAGATCAGATCGGACCAAGGGTTGCGGCAGCACATGCTGGGCTCGGGCATGTGCTGGTGCCGCATTTTTCTTCACCGGGGCACCATCGTCGGAGCATCGTCGGAGAACCTGACCGACGGCATTGGGGTTCCAACGATCGGGGGGGCTGGCTGGGGTGTGCGCACATGATGTGCGATGGCTGCTGGTACTTGGCCCTTATATTGGCCCCTTATCCATCATCAAACCTCGAGAACTCACACCCCCTTAAAGAGCATTTGAGATTTTACAGGTTTGCTGCCAGTAGCCATTAAAGTATCTGAAATCGGGAAACTTTTTTCAAATGGTCACAAAATCTTGTACACTTCGAGTTTTTAGCTGAATTTTTTTATGCATGCCAATAAAAATACAAGGATCACGTCTACCAAGTTTAGGGCCAAAACTCCTTCCGAAAAAAGTTTAAAAAAGTCTCGAACAGCAAAAAGTTTCAAAAATCAAGAAAAATAGAAAACAAGTCGTCTTGCCATGAAACTTCACGTGAAGGCTTAAGGGACCATTGTATGAATTTACAAGCCATAAAAATGGCATTGCCACACATGAATATAAAGATGTACCTAAACCCACCTACCACCCTATCGATCCTATGCTTGCGCATCCCGTCTCTCTGGCCGGCGTAGTGCTCGCCCGCCCGCTCGTTTCGTCGGTTGGCTTAGGCATACGGAGTTCATTCCCAGTCTAAGCATACGGAGTTCATTCCCAGTCTAAGATCAGACTAGACCGAGGATTATGGTAGCACATGTTCGGGTCAGGCATGTGCTGGTGCTGTATTTTTCTTCACCGGGGCACCATCGCAGGAGCATCGTCGGAGAACCTGACCGACGGCATTGGGCTTCCGACGATCGAGGGGCCGGGGGGTGTGCGCACATGATGTGTGATAGGTGCTGGTACTTGGCCCTTATATTGGTCCCCTATCCCTCATCAAACCTCAAGAACTCACACCCCCTTAAAGAGCATTTGAGATTT